>NW_019101015.1:0-18832 GCF_001856785.1 Myzus persicae
AAATAAATGGTATTTAAATATTAAATACTTAATGTTTTTAATATTATGATTTTAACGTATTACGTATACATATTATTACTAATTATTATAATTTATTATGATAACTCTTATAACTAGTGTAGACAAATTTAATTTGCATTTTAAAATCTTATCATATGTCATTTCATGGATAGTAAAACCTCAATAAAACGGTATGCAACTTTGAACTTTAATTTTTTAACTCTTTTATCCATTATATTTGGTAGTATATAGTACTATTTGAAATATAAGTTTATACAATACAGTATTCACTAATGACTAATGCATGATGTAGTTTTTTGAATACACATTCTCATATAATAATCACAAAAATATTTTTTAATTTAAATTTTTTGTTTTAAATGATTAACATGGAGATTTGTGGTGGTAGAAAAGTAGGAAGTTGAAAAATGTGTATAAACAGGTTATGTATTTCAAATTCTTTAAAAAACGATTTGAAATAATGGTATTACAAAGACTTATTTTGTTACAAGTTTTATTTTTCATAACAAAATCTTTAGAGCAATAAAAGTGGTTATAAAGTTTCATTAGACACAGATTGCATTGCAGTTTATTTTTTTACGATTCTTCAAGATGTCAAAAAAACTGTATTTAATACAGTGCAGAATTCTTGACCGATTGTGTAAATTCTTCGGTAAACCACGCGCTACTCTGAAACTTTTTGGGATGATTTCTTACAAAATGCTTCTCTGAGACAAGTGAATCGAGACGAGTATGAATATTATGCTACGAGTATCTCTTAGCTGTGTAGTAAATGATTATAAATGTATTTTTCTGTTGATACAATTTGTATTTGTTGTAGTTATTCTTTTAATAATTTTTCTATAAATTAATGTTCTAACTTTTTCCAAAATTGTAACATAAAATATTGATTATAAATGGTTATATTTACTAGATAAATATATTCTGACAAAAACAATGTTGAATTAAAAGTCTTAAACGATATTGATATATATATATTATATCCCATATTTTAAACATATTGATTTTCAACTTAACATTATTATGTAAGATCCATAGCATTGTTGGTTAAAGTAGTTTTGGTTATATAGTATAATTGTAGAATTAGTACTACTGTAGAAATAATAATAAACTCATTGTTCTAGAGTCTAGACCAATCCCTGGAAGTTTTATGTATATAAATATTTTGTAATAAGCAGAATTTAATCTTTTTTTTACAAACAAAAGAAACGATTTTATAGCTTGATAACTAAAGTAATTTAACTCTCCAGTACCTATAAACTAAGTTTTATATTAACGATTTGATGTATGTTAATTTATTTTTAATCACCTGTTAGCGATATAACTTACTTGCTTATGCATTTTGTATAAGTGTTATATTTGACCTAAATTTGTTTAGATAATCTATTTTCAATTTTCATTACTAAAATTAAATAAAAATTGTATTTTGTTATTAAGAATAAAATAAACATGAACAAATACGGGGGAAAATATTTTTGTTGAATATAATTTAGGTTTTTGGGTCAAAAATAAGGTTAACCTAATAACCTTATAGTTTATAGCTTAGTTCACAAGCATTTAGAATTTATTGAAATGGTTTTGGCATTGATGACATTTAAATGAACTTTTATGAACTCCTAACTGAAACAATAAAGATATCATCAAAAAAAAATCCAATGATTATCCATTCAAAAATCATAGGGTATGATTTATAATAATATGTATTTAACTATAAATTTGTAATATTATAACACCTATTGTCAAGACTTAATTCTATAGCTTCATAAATATGGTGTCATTCAAATGATGCGTTGTTAAGTGTTAAATTTAAATCAAGATTTATCGTTTAAATTATATTGCATTGTTTTTTCTTAAAACATTTTTATACGCTATTATTTTTAATTTTAACAAAAATATAGCAATATGGCCAAGGTAAAAACTGTTGGAAAATAATATAAATCATTTTGATATTATAAAAAAAAAATAATGAGGGTGATAGAAATATGATAGAAATGTTATCATACTTTACTTTTATTCTAATTAACATTTTATATAATTATAATTGAAGAAAACTTAATTATGTAACAATAATACTTTTTATGTATCATACAATTTTTATTCAACTACTCTTGTCTATTTCTTATGAGATAATTATTAACAGATGATAATTTGAACATTTAAATTATTTAACGCTAATAATTTATGCTACTTTGTTAATATTGTTAATGAAAAGTATAAAATACATTTTCATAATGCCCAATCACAAATATAAGATCCAATTAATATTACATTTTAAGTATAAAAAAATAAAATAAAATTTGAGATGATTCAATTAAAAAAAATAATAATAAAAAGTTAATTTAACCTTGACTTTAGCAAGTATGATACAATCTAAATAAAAATTTATATTTGAAAGTCCAAGATTATTCGTATTCGTCATATATTTTACAGAGATTAATTTTGTTAATATTTTCGAAGTTGTAAGGTACATTAAAAGTAGGTACAAATACATATATGCTAGAAGTGTCGCAGTGGTATATTTATAAAAACATTTAAATTAGTTTCTAAAAAAAGTGCTACCGTGTATTTGATTATTAAGTTAATTATTTTCTAGTAGTTGGTTTATTACTTTTACTGATACACATTTAAAATAGATTGATTAATTTAACTATAGAAAACGTATGTATTAAGTTTTTAAAAGCTTGAGTTGATAATTTAATTTATTCATTCATAAAAAAACAATTTGATTTTATATTTTTTTTTTATTGAATATACATTTTATATGATTTTTTTTAATAGTTTTAAACAAGAAACCATTTTCTTATTTAGGTATTAACTTTTATGTGTCCAGCATTCATTTGATATTTGGAAATTGAGTAATCAATTATTTGATCAAATTAATCTTAAACAATATAAAAATGACGATAAATAATGAATGTTAAAAACACTATTATTTAAACGTTTGGATAAGAGATAAAATATAAGCTAATGGCCTTCACACTTTACTAGCCTGAATATCATTTTTGATTTATATTATAATTTTGTACTTCTGTAAAAATCTCGCCAGGTACAGCTGTAACAAAATAATGTGATTATATATGTATATGTTAATACATAATTAAATACGATAATTTTTTGAGAAATGCGATTGCAATAAAAAAAAAATCATAATTTATATTTTCTTCACAAACACCAAGTAAAGTAGGTAAACGTACGTTTTTTAATTAATTTGAGAGTTAAAACGATCACTGACAAAAATGATTGTGCCATTTATGATTTGCTGGCTTAAGAAAATGACTATTTTACTGTTTGATTATTAAAAAACCTTAGCTGATGCAGTCGTCTATACTTCTTATCATATTATCTCCACTAGTCTATAATCACGTACGTTATAGGTCTATGAGCACTATGGTACTACCAGTTGCTTAATTTCTGATCTATTTATCAGAGTAATATATTAATTTAAATAAGCAACATGGATATTATATAAGCTGTTTAATACTGCTATTGATTTCATTTCATGTGTGTGGTAGTACATAAATAAGATGATTTGTCTTTAAATATTTACATTATGACTCTATGTATGAATGAATTCGATTGGCAATCGTATTTTTTTCGTTTTAAATTATAAACTTTTATATTTTTCTTAAAGCGATTTTATAAATTGACCTCAGAAATAAATTGTATAGCAAAAGTATTTGTTGCGATTTTTTTTTTTTTTAATTGTATGGGAACGCGAAATGAGTAATTTAATGACTAATTAATGTTTAACTTATTCATGTTCATAGAATTGTTGCATCAAACTTGTTGATATTTAAGTTGTCAACATTTTGTTCAAGGAGAAACATGTTTAAAGAAAAAAGTAATACAGTTTTTCAAAATCTTAGGAGGGGGGATAGAAAAATCAGGTATATGATAGGTTGTATGTGTTTTATAATAACGCATATAATATGGCTACTAAAAAAATAATGAATATTAACAGATTAAATTTCGACTATGAACTCATGACTTAGAAAACACTTGTTGGGTTGAGAAAATCGAATCGATTAAAAAAAACAACTGTTATCGTTAATAAATCAAAAATAATAACCAAATATATTTTATACTAAACTTTCACCAAACATATTATTTATATATATAAATCATGATACATTTTTCTTTATGTTTGTATATATCGTATTCAATTAAAAATTTTAAATTTTATCTTCTAGTAAATACGTGTTACACATGAGTAAACAATTAATTAACTTTTCAATCAATTACATCGTTAAATAAATTGTACAGTTACATTTTGGATGAATAAAATTAATGAGTGGAATAACAGGCGACACCAAATTAAAACAGCTTATATAAAGTAATTACTCGGAAAATTGTATATTACATAAAATGTTAAACAATAGTTATTATCAAATGTAAGTACTGAACATAATTTTGAAAAGTAATCGAAAGTACTTTATTATGTGGTCAAGGTACATCAAATATAATAAAAATGTAAAGTTTCTGATAAAATATAGAAGAATGAATATCTAATTTCCATTAATTGCGACCGTATGTACTTAATAAAATAATTTCAGTTATATTCTACATTACAAGCCGATTGGTTCTCAGAAAATTGTTGAGTAATTATTTGTAAATTATCGATTTCGATTGAATATTATTTTAATGACTATTACAAAATCTGTAGTGAAATTGCATATACAACACGCCGTGTTATGTAAAAAATATATACATTTCGTTTTCCTTACGTATTATGATAGCAGTCTAACGAATTTATATAAAAATAAAACCATTTATGTATAGACCTTTAGTTATTCAAAGTTATTTTAAATTTTATCAATAAAAATAGAGTTTAGACTCATATTATATATGATTAAACTTTAAACAAGCGTTTTTATTGTGTAATCGTCTGTCTCATTTTTCATATCAGTACACTCCGTAAAGTTATCTTTTATATATTATATTCCACCCACTTTAATAACCTAGATATTCATAAAACTGAATTCTCATTTTTCAAACTTTTAATAATTATTTGAAAATGAAATATATTTACATGTACGTTTTAATATATTAATAATATTATACACGACTACACGAGTATAGTATTTATTTAATAGATTAATTTTGTTTTAATAAATTAATATAGTATTACATTTGTTCAGTAAAAATTTAAGTTTGAAAATGCAACCATTTTAAGTTTTTTTTTTAATTGATGAGAAGTTTGAATTTTATAATAAAATAAAAAAAACAATTAAACTAATAATAATTAGAATTTTTATTTTTTTCTAGTAATTTAATAGTGTTTTGTTATTTTGTTTCACAAAAATTACCCAATAAAAAAAAATTGTCTTTGATTTGTTGCAGGGGTGTCCCTAGACAGTTTTCAAGGGGGTAAACTTAGAAATTAAAAGTTTGATCATTATTATTTTGTTTACAATGAGAATAATTTTTTATATTAAACATTATTATGGGGAGGGGAGGGGTGAACGCCCCTTCGCCACCCTTTTTGGGGACTGGCCTGATTTATGAATAAGAGTTTCTGTTTTATTAGACATTTGGTGTTAATGATCGGCTCTTGAGAAAATTTCAATGACATAAAATCTCAGTAATAAATAATAATAAAATATACAAATATTTATAAAATAAATAACAATATGTCATGTTTATTGGTAAATGGTAGTGCTAACAAGCTAATGGATTTTTGATGAACTTACAAAACCGAGGTAAAAATATTTTGTTAGTGATAAATAAAAAATATAACTTAATAGGAACATAATACAATAATGATGGTTGTGGAACGATACTTTTCAATATAAATTGGCAAATGTTAACAGCAAGACACTATAAAAAAGGGAAAAGTGATCGAAAGATTCAAAAATAAAATCGTTTTAAAAACAAATGCCCGTCACCTGTTTAAATTCTATTCGGCCGCCCGTCTGCCAACGGGCGATCGAGACATTTCCGTCTTATTCTAACACCCGTTTATGGAAATAAAACGAAGTAGGGTTCGATGTGCGATCTTCCGTACGAGCAGCTACCTTGCTTTTGATAAAATACTGCTCGTTATAATATGGATATTTCCCGTGAATGATATGGGGGAAACAAGAATAGACGACAAGGGGTTAACCGCATGAGAACAGATCGCTTGTACATGGATATCGTTATTGTCATATTTTATTTCATTAAAACGACCAAACTTTAAGAGGCATATCTGAGAACATTGATTATGTGGAGTGTATGAGGCAAAGGCGTCCAGTGGGAGTGTACCAGTGTGTTTTCGGTTTTTAACAGCTTTCAGGACCAATCCGAATATGTAATCAAAATAAAGTATTCCAACTACAAGAGTGTATCTTTCAAATATTATAGTAGATCACTCAGACGATAAATATTTAACATAATATATAATTTCTCCAAAAAGTGTTAAACAAACTTGATTTTGAATTTATATCGGCTACCTATAATACTGGCCAGGATGATTTTTCTTTTGGGGTTGCTGATAATGTGTTCTAGCTGATAATAGTTGGTTTAACTAGAGTCTTCCATAAGTTTAGCATACTGATGCCAAGGTTTTATTTTAGGTTTCGGATCCAGGGCAGGTACACAAACTTGTTACTTTTATAGACCATAGAACCAATTTTTCAAATTTCTTAAAATGCACTGCCCCACCAGCAACGCCCTCCCCTCCCCCAGCCCTCACCACGCTCTGGCTACTGACTCGTACGATGTGTGCGAACTATGAATGCGCACACATTTGTTGGTATTTTTTACTGTTATGCAATATGTAAACTCGAAGATATATTATTATATAACATGAGAAGTGTACGCAAAGTAAACTATTATATGCAATGCAATACTTTTTGAAACCAGCTTCTCGTAATTAAAACTTAAGAGAAGTCGTTAAATGTATGTAATTTAATTTCTTTCGATCGAAATAAGAAGTCTGAAAATAGATATTTTTAATTACCTACCTAGAACATAATATTATGGTAATTTGTATTATTTAATTATAGTATTTGCATTATTCCTTGGGTTCATTTATTAAACATTTATCGGAATTGTAGTTTTCGAGTTTCGCGTTCATCATCAATATTAATTATCATTAATCATTAAACGAACAAAATCACGTCACATTGTACGTCGGCAAAATTGCATGGGTTGCGTCATGGCATGTTAAAATATCGGGTAACGCAATAAATGCTCTGTCGATAGTTATTACATGCGACAAATGAGGGGGTCCTCATTCGATGTAGGTTTAATGTAACGGAAAATCTAAGTGATTTTTCCTAAAGTGCCTAAAGTGTTTTCTTAAAATTCCACCTCTAGAAATATTAGCCGAACAAAATAATCGATTTTTTTTTTGATACGAACACATTTTCCTGTGAAAGTATTTTGAATTTTCTTCTACAATGCACGTTTCGAACTTGTACAAGTTTATTCAAGATAAAAGGTCGTCGTTAACAATTAACATTATATAAGTGCATAACGAAAAAATTAACAAAAAGCATCAAGTGTTTTTTTACAACATTTTAGTACCTACTCTGTATACGCACATAAATGAGTGGTCTAAGTTTTTAATTAACGTTACCACTTACAAAAAACATTGCATTTTACAGAAATTCTTTCTTACTGGTTTGAGTTGTATTATATTTTAAATTATGAGGTTTAATTTTGTAAAAAGGAAAAAAAGTCTGTTTTATTATGTTTGGAATGCTTACAAAATACAGTTCATTATTTTAGATCCAGGGCGATAATTGGTTTTAACGGAAATGTGTTTATTTTCGTTAACCTACTAACTTTGAGACGGTTTGTGGTAGAAAATTGTAAATAACTACTTATTTGGTATGTACATTTGTATGGTGATAGTCAATATCGCAAAATCTGAGATTTGAATTAGGCATACTTTTATCTAGTTGTTAGTATTTATTACTCTATTAGAAATTATTCATATAGTCCTATCCATATTTCGATAGTTGATTCCATTCAATTACTGACAGTTGTGAATATATTTATAGTTCTCTTCACATTACTTTGTATAATGTAATCTATGGAATTGAAATCTTATTAATTATAATACAATACATTTCGTATTGATTTGCGTTATCATGTCATATTTGTATTAGGTTAATAAAATCATAAACTTTTAATTAAAAAAATGTTTACTAATTAGTTTTATTCGATTGAGATTGATATCGTGGAGTAAATGAAAAAAAAAATGTTAATATTTTCAACAACTTAATCCTTACAGTTTACAGAAACAGTTGTTTTTAATTCATAAAAGTTAAATATTAAAATCCGAATAACGGTTTGTGGTGATCACAATATTAATAGAAACTCAATTTCTAAGATATCTAGTTATAGTATATTCTTAAATGCAGTTAAACGGAACAAATAAGTGTAACACGTCTTATATTATTGTCGATCACGTACAAACGTTTTTTTTAAACATACTATTATTATGTCAATGTCCAAAAGAAGTTTTTGAAAAAATCCAATATCGTGTTTCAACAAATATTATGTCTGATAGTATTTCAACATATTATCTGCTAAATGCTGTATTATCGTATTATTGTATAAATATTTATTAATAATAATAATAATAATAAATTTGCATATAATCTGTAGCGCTATTTAAATTCAAATACAACCTCGAAACGTATTACTATTCTATCTTAATCCCTATATTAAATTCAACATAATAAGTGTTGTGAACTGAGTAAAATGCAACGATTGGAGTTGAAATGTAGCCCGTAAACGGCCGTTCTATAGACATATATATTCCACTGTCGGAGCATATACGCCGACAGTGGTAGGCCTTTAATGGTCCGTTTTTCATTGTTTTTTCGGAATCGCGCAGCTCCGGGTTTTGTGAACTGTGGCCTACATACAATCGGGCGTTAACGTTCTCATATAAAATTACTCGCTTATGAGAAATTCCGAAGAGTATTTGCAGTTGTTTCAAAGGCCTACTCGTTTTCGGTATATATATATTATGTATATATATAAAATATATAATATATACTTATAGTGCACAAAACGTCTGGGGTATAAATTTCGAATGCGAACCGTATGGCTTAGGGGAGGACGCTGCTTTAAAGGGTCTTAAATTTATGGGTTTATAAGTCGATACTTGTTTGTACAGATGATTTGTACGTTTGTGTGGAACGGAACGCGGGAAAATATAAATAATAGGTACTAAACAAACCGAATTGATCTGTCGCTAATGTAGTTTATCCTGTGATAATCTATATTGAAATGAAAATGTAATATTTTAACTGCAAACATTTATTATTTTTGAATTAGTGATAACTCAATAGGATGTTAATCAAAAAAATATTTATGCTATTAAAATATGTACACCAACTCTATTCGTAAATATTTGTTAATTCCGTGGACGGGTTTCTCTTTTTAAACATAGGTAGCTAGGTATTATATACTATTTTCTGTTTATTGCATATGGTTTTTTTCCCAAGAATTTTTTTTACCATTTTCGTTCAAAGATGAGTTGTGATAATATTACTCTCGGCATTGTAGAATAAAAATAAAGATATTTTATTCAATATCTAAACTTATTATTTTTGGTATATTTTTAAATTAACCGTAAGTACAAGAAATAAATATAATTTGTTGTAAACTATTAAAAAAAAAAAAATGGATAAACATATTATACTGTATGATTCACCAAGCATTCTAACCTTATTTTTTCTTTTAATAATGAATTTATTCAAATTCCGATTTTCGAAATTTTGAAATACAAATTAAGATCATACTTTCAAATTCTTGAATTTTCTTGTACTACTTTAGGTCTGTTCCGTGACGATACAAACTTCAGTTTATCAAAGAGACAATCTCTTTTTTTACTGTATACTAATTAATAGAAAGTTATTTTTAAAATTCGATGTACCTGATTCAAATTCGAATCTGTAGTTTCATAGTTATTAAAATGTTTGTTCTAAAGATAATAGTCTTTAAAAAAAGTTTCACAAAGAAATTAGAAAGTTGTAATATTAGATCTAGTACTTATAATACTTGGGTCTTCTTACAAATAACTAATAACGATAGATAAATATTAACCACAAAGAATTTCAAACCACTATGTCTCCCATACATTATAAACCCATTTCCGTGGACCTTTTATCCTTGGAACACAAAGTTAAATAACTCAAAAACTGCTCTTACGAATTTTGATTCAAATACGTCTACATTTTCAGAAAAATTATCCTCTGTGTAATCTACAGTTAAAAAAGGATGCTCTAATCTAAAAAAAAGAAGTTAGTATCTCCACAGAACACACTTTAAGTAGAAAAAAAATCTCAAGAATTTAATTATGGCCTTTTATGAGGTATACTTAAAAATTCCAAATAAATAAGGTTTCGAGTAACTAAATTACTGAAAGAACAAGGGGTGAGTATGCTTGATGCATCGCCCTGTATACGATTTTATTACGATTAGACTCTTTATATTTTCTAATGCCATACGATACTTAAGTATTTTGTGTAAGGTTAATTGTATTCGAAAAGACATAAGTCCTATTTAGTAAAAATAAACTTATGTAGGTTTAAGTTATATTTGGCATACGTCGAAAAACACAATTTTGTACTGTATTTTTTAAAAAAGTATCCCCAGTTATAGAAATTGAAAAGTAAGTACAATATATTATTATTTAAAACAATATTTATATATACAAACAATATCTTTTTATTATCAATAATATATCTATATATATATATGTACCTAATGTATTTGCAATAACGAGATTATTAAATTGTATCATATGGTAAATATTTATATAGTGGCGATGGCGAATAGTTGTTAAAATAATCATATAATATGATTATTGATTATAGTAGAATCTATAGTATATAATTTCATCAATTACTCATAAGTTTAACGTAAATATATACTATATATACTGTAAATTGTAGTTACTATCAACATGAAACAATAAAAATAAATATGCAATAAAATATTATTTATGATATTTTTCCTTGAAATAACTCTGCAATGACAAAATTGAAATTTAATTTAATACATTTTTTCAATTACATATTATTTATGTAAACTATTTTTCAATTTCTTTACTCAATATTCACAATTTGTAATTAATAAATCTATACTTAAAGCCAAAACTAATAAATATTTAATAAAGTAGAACAAAATATTCATGAGTTAAATATTTATTTCTAATTAGTATAAATTTGTTATTGCTCCAAAACATTTTATACAAATTACAAATATAATAAAGCTCCAAGCATACTCACTCCTATAAATTCATTTAATAATTTATTTATTCAAATTCTGTTTTTTAGAATTTGTAAATATACTTGAAGATCATATTTTCAATATCTTGAAATTTGTTGTACTACTTAATGAGAGTACTGTGGTGACACACACTTGTGTTTGTCTAATGAAAATCCCCCTTTTTTAGTTTAAATTATTAAATGGGTATTTTGTTTAACATTTACTAGTAACTTGTTTAAAATTTGAAGCGTTTGAACAGTTTTAACAAACTGTAAATGTAGATGGTTTAACATTAATTACTAGAACTTTCAAGTCACCATGTCCCTTCTATTTTTCAAACCTATCATTATAAAGACCTAGAATTATTCTTAGTGCACAAGGTTTATTATAACTCAAAAACTACTCTTTCGAATTGTGATTTTTGATTCATAAAAACTATCCACTGAATAATTTACAAATGAAAAAGAGAAATCTCATTCACTAAGTATAAGTTTGTGTTTCACCAGAGCCCACTTTAAGAAGTATAAAAAATCACAAAAATATGGTTTTTGTACATGTTTGAAAATTTCAAAAAAAAAAAAATTTAAATAACTGCATTTCATTATTGTTAGAACAAAAATATGGTACTACAATTATATTTATATATAAATATTACATTAATGAATACTTCATTTTTTACTATGACGATAAGTTCAAAGCAAAAAACGAATATCTGCTTATATTTTATTATTAATGAGTTATTAAAATTGGTTTTTAAACACACTATTTTGCATTTAAAATACATTTTTATAACCATTTAAATTAAATATTACTATCCATAGATATTCTGCTATAGGTCAACACGCATTAATATAATACTAATAAAATATTTTATAAATTGATAAAGAAATGTATATTTAAAAAAAATGTACATATTTATTTATAAATATTAATTTACATTTTAATACTGTATTTGTATATTTTTTTCTTTTTTATTATAGTATTATCCTTCCAGTCTAGCTGTTAATTTTTATTTAAATGCATAATGAACATTAGTTTTATATTCATGACTTCATAATAATATATTTATATTTAGTTGTGATCTCTAAAACTATAACAATTAAATCTAAATTTATTGATAGTTAAATACCTGAGTAAAAATAATGTTTTACAATAATTTTAACTAACATTAATTTATCGATTACTCACAAGAAACAGCATACTACTGAAAGATAATTGGGAGGAAACAAATTTGTCCAGAAGACAGTGAAATTTTATTATTTTAGAATATATATTTGGATAACGTGTGATGGAATATTATTAGACTTGTGCGTTACTATCAAACCGTTACTATCATTATATGTTTGTATGGTGTAAACTCATGCATAAGTACAATGTATACCTAGTGCCTATCAAGTTTTGTAAATATCCATTTCGTTCAAGATTAAACAAACTATCTCTCGTCGCTCAGTCTCCTTGTTGCTATATATTTCTCGAAAAAAAATTTATCTTTACTTTAAGATTAAGTTCGGAGAAACGAGAAATTAATGTATTGGTTTTACCTCGGGTATTACAATAAAGTGTTTTTTATTATTTTCCCTTTTTAAGTAAGCAACTACCATTTAAGATTGGATGAATATTACGAAAGTATCAAAAACTTTATAGAAAGTCGCATATGTTGATACCTTTAAAGAAAGCATTGTTTGATTTTCTTCGTAATTTCTCCAAGTGAATGGGAAAACCATAGACTTTATAGTTTAGAATTAGGTATCGGTTAAAAATAAAATCAATTTTGGTTGTTTTGTCGTGATTTAGATGATACGATTTGAGATACTAATATATTTTAAATTGGTTGTATTCAACTTAATCGTATTTCACTTTTTCATGATTCAAATTTATACTTACACAGATATAACAATACAAATATTTATATTTCAAATCAAATTGAATAACTGAGTTTATTTGTTAGTTGATATAGAGTGGTGATAAAACGTAGAACGTAAAAATAGCTATACACAAACGATATCAATTATTAAAGTGTTAGTGTAAAAGTATCAACCAGTAAACCAAGATAAAAAATATTTTTTTTAAATTTAAATCAGAGTAGGTAAACACATCAAATTCTACCACTTCATATTATTTCGTTATTGTGTATATTGAATAATTATCTCGTTTTCTTAATGTGCTTTATAGCAGATTGTACATATTCTCGAAAAAAAAAAATAATAATAATAATAATAAGATTCCATGTTATAATATATTTAGCGGTAACGTATATTAATTTATTAAGTATGTTGACACGTTTATGTACGTGTATGCCATTAACAAGTTTTTATCTGCTTAGCATTACTCGGTTTTTCACATTATTATTTGTCAACAAAAGTGGATGATTAAATATTTGTAATAAGATACATACGATTAATTATTTGATTACAGTTACGCATTTTCAATATTGTATTGGATTAGTCTACCTTTACAAACAAGTAACAGTTCAAATGGTTATTAGAATAATTGTATATCAAAAGACTTCGATACTATCATATAATAGCATTAACACATATTTACATACACATTAGAAATACTGTACGGAAAAAAGTCCACTGCCAAAAGTCATGGCCGTTTAATAACACCATTTCTTAACGTAAATGTATAATTGTATTAAAAAGCATTACGAATAAGTTCAAAGAGGTCAGAGTACAAAGAAGTATTTTAAAATTTAAATTCATCAGTTTCATTCCATGGAACCAACATAAAAACAATTTGTGAGTCAAGTACTTTTTCAGTTACCTTGCTTTATTCTTTGGTTAGTATTATTTTTCTCAAGTAGGTACTATAAAGAAGATAAAATATGTATATACACAACTCCGTTAAACATTTTATTGAGATCAAATTGTCATAAGCAAATATTTGCCAATATAATTTATATAATTTATTATATTATTATCAGAGACATTTTTATTTATTGCGTGAACAGAAGAAGTATTTATACTATTTTTTTTTTTTTACTTTGTATCGATTGTCATTGAAGTATAATAACTTTACAAACTTTTAGATTTTTATCTAACGAAGAGTTCTTGAAAACATCACGTTTATGTTCGTACTAGTTCATAATAATAACATCGTTTCGTGATTTGAAACCAATTTATTGTTCTATCAAACCAATGAACAATAGAAATGGTTCCAACTAACTTATATAATAATCGGGCCCAGCACAACAATAATAAACTATCCTTCCTTCCTTGAAGCGTCTGGACTGGATAAACGGACGGAGTTGACTTTAATAGTTGATACAGTAGACATTTATTTTATTTATTAGAGAAAAACAATGTTATTGTTGTTATTATTGTAAATGTGTAAACTTATAGATGCTATTTATGCACAAACATGTAAATGGATAAATGTCTAATAGCTTTAAATTCATAGAATCTGTTACAAAAGCCAAGTTAAATAAAAAAATTATGAATTGGATTTTTTTATCATATCTATTAATGTAAAAATTAAAAAGATACAGATATCGATCCACATCAAAATTTGAAAAGAAATATATAATAAAATAATATTTTCTGAACTATTTTAAAACCACAACTGTCAGCCTAGTTTGAAAGTATAAATGG
Source organism: Myzus persicae (assembly GCF_001856785.1). NCBI lineage: Eukaryota > Metazoa > Arthropoda > Insecta > Hemiptera > Aphididae > Myzus > Myzus persicae. Next base: position 14,829 of record NW_019101015.1, read on the forward strand.
ACCATTGCATACCAAATAGAAAATATTTACCAAAAGTATACTCTAACGCCTGAAATTCACAAATTTTGTAACTGTAAATTTTATTCCACTCACTAAAATATTTTAAAATAATGGACCAAGTAGTGTGCAAAACCGTTTAATATAGTACTGCAACCTTTTTAATTTGCTACTGCACATTTCATTGATTAAGTATGACACATTATTAAAAATTACTCAGCAATTTAGACCATTGCAATGTTCATCATCAAGTTTAAACTTAAGTATGAAGTCATAGTAACTAGGTAGGTACTTATTCGTAACAACCAATGTGGTTTAAATCATAGAAAACTAAAACTGTTAAATTGTTTGTGAATCGGTTATTCTTATAGCATATTTTAACTACTAATTAATTTAAAAGTTTTGGAACTAATATTAACATTTGTCAAATTCAATAAAACTATACCTAGTTTTTCAACTAATTACTTTTTTCCTGTGTATAAAATATAGTCTCATTATGCTTCAATTTGTTTAAACTGAGATGTGAAGACGTGGTTGTTTAGTTTTGTTTACTACTATGTAGAATATAGGTACGCAGAATAAAAATCACCTAAATTAATTACTTTATGGCTTAAAAACAGCAATTTTAGAGACATTACTTTTTCTCCTTGATATTATACAGTTAACGTAGTAATTTGTTTACATTTATAAGGTGATTTAGGTTAATGAGTAAAATGCACCTATATAAAAAATTAGAACATTATAGAAATAATAATTAACAGTATCTCCCTAACTTTAATCACACATCTTTTTAGATACTATTATTTGAATGTTAATAAGATACGACTTTGATTATTCAGCCATAACTTAGCTAAAGGTTGATAGATAATTCTATATTAGATGGATGCAACAAAAAAAAAAAAAATTTTAATCCATCATTCAAATAATAAATACTCGAATATAATGTAAAATATTAATATATATATTTACCTAATAAGCATTTTAAACTAATGTAAATTAAAATTTGTTTAAAAAAAATGATTAAAATAAGTCAATCAATTTGTTGAATACGATTTCGGTGGAATTTTCTATATTCTACAAGTAATAATGGCGGCTATGGTTGGTGAATGAGGTGGATAACTAATGATAATTGAATAAAATAGTCGAATAATTGATATTAAACCGTGTTATTTAATTTTACCGAGTACCAAGGACTAAGATATAATTAACTAAAAGCGACTTGAAGGCGAGGGAAGAGAAATGGTATTTCCTATATCTTTTCTCCTTCAATAGTATCGTAGTGTTCCTTTTATAACTGGAAATATGAAACTATCAAAGCATCTGTGGTGGTGGATTTACTTTCATAAGTTTAGATATATAATACTCATTAGGTACCCTTATGTATGTAAATATGTACAATTCGTCAATGCGTCTATAATTTCATATTTGCGTAATTTATTGGTTGCAATTATCAAATTATTTTTATTTTTATTTTGTTGAACTGTTTCACAGAAATGGTAAACGAAAATAACTTCATTATAGATATCACTGATCATCATATTATTATATTTCTTTCACAAGCCCCCCGCACGTTTTCTTCAACCCTATTTGTGGTCTAAAAATAACGTTTCTATACCAGTTCATTACATCTTGGTCCGTGCTGAATATCAATAAACCGAAAAAAATGTTCGTATACACTCTAAATAAATAATATATTGGTTGGAATAAAATACTTTAAAACTTAAGCTGAAAATGTTTAAACGCACGATAGATGTAATGTTTAAAATATTATTAATCGAAATACGTCGCCACAATGTATAAATATTTCACATATAAGAGAGTAACGTTTTCATAGGGCATTACGATGAATTTCAAGGTTTAATTTTACGAATAATATTCATCAATGATACGTGGAAGGATGTTTTATGTACTTAAATATTTTAATTACTAAATGTGAACAGTATCTATTTCTAATAAATAACAGGTTATTGTTTAAAAAAGGATTTACTCGTATTATCTCAAGCAATGAATAATAATCAATTGATTGTATTGATTTATAAAAGTGGGCAGTTTTTTTTTAATCTCGCGAACAAATACCTCGATGATTTTTCGTAAAGATTGCCCATCTAAATGTTTATTTTATAAATATTTTTAAAAACTCAAATAAATATTATTGTAAATATATTCCATTCAATAATAACGATATCTAATTTTCAATTGTTATGACTGGCGACTAATAATCAATTTTAAAACTGATGTTTCAAGTTTCAACCAAAAAAAAAAAAAATGAACAATTAATATATTTTTTGAATTACTGATAGTGATATTGTTTATTTTTTAATCTGATATTGTTGAATATAAAGAACAAATAAGAAAATTGTAGTATTCTTTAATAAAACAACATTGAACAAATATTATTAATAAAAATTAAACAATATATTTCCTGCGTTAAATTTTTTATTTTTTCTCATATTTTGTTTAATTTTACAATAACATTTTTAAAACCTCGTGGGATGGTTATATTCCTGAGTGCTTACATAGTTCTCTACTTTCTGCTGTTTCTATATAGTCGTCTATCATTGTCCAGTGGACTTTGGTTTTTTATGAAGGTCAAGACAACAGTTCTATAATGTGGGCGTCCTAATAAAATTATAAAAAAAATTGAAAATTCGTTCCGAGTCTAAAATTAATAATAGTTAAATGGCGTTATTTTATTAGGTAACATTTTTAGTTGCCAGAAAAACTTATTTATTTTGTAAAACTTATTATGAACAGTATAATTATTACATATTGGCTGACACTGCTCGTTTGAGTTTTTGTCGGTAATATAAATGTAACTTGATGTCACCTAGCTTTAATCAATAAATGGTGTCTTTAAACTTTATCCGACAACTCAATATGCATTTATAATTTCTAGTTAATTTAAAGTTTAAACTTTGCCTTAAATATTATCTTTGGTGGTAACATATACAATATATGAGATATATATATATATATTATATATATATTATGTATACATATAATTTATTAGTGTAAGTACATACACAATGGAGATTTATGTGTGGATTTCATCATCCCATCATCATAAAAAAATCATTGGCATAGGTGTCTGCAAAAAAATAGGATGAGTCTATAGCAGTATTAAAAGAACAAGTTCGATCATAGTTTAAATTAGAATTTCGTCTATAACGTGTTATCGATAATTCATGTAAAAAAAAAAACGAAATAATAGTTGAATTAATTGTCATTTATTTTAAATAAAATACATCGATTTGTGTTCTTCGACGTCTTCTCAATTCCTATGTCGCATAATATATTTGTCTTGAGATGAGCACTTTTAATGGACTTTTGAATTTTGAATTCCATTTTTGAAGGTTAATTATTGAATACGTAACAGTATTTTACCAGAAAGTCACTTGAATTAACTATAAAATAAGCGACATGCGTTTAATAAATAACATATATGATGTGTATATTATTCCCAAGTTATAATTTTTTAAAAAAATTATTTAAACAATTTGTTGGCCACAAATTAAATTAGTTTTCTCTTGACGTGTTGGCAATTGAAATTAATTGTACGTTTTTCACTCGTTGTCTTTTGTCATAAAATGTCGTCGATGATCCCCGTAAAATAATGACCCGTGAATTGTCGTGCGTCCAACACCATAGTAAATTGAGTTTGTACAAACAATTGTAAAAACAAAATTATATTGTATTTTATAAACGGATAATATCGGGAACGTCCGGAGAAACGAAACGAAGAATCCATTAGCGGGAGAGCAAAAAGCACGATCGTAAACAGCCTGAACTCGAAAACAAAAACCAATTTAGGACAAACTATATAAATCACCGTCGAACGGTTTTCGCATCGCCTCCGCGTATAGGTAGAGGGCGGGGGGAGTAATTTCTGTAATCTCAAAAACCACGTGCGTCCCTTGGCACGTACTCTTTCCGATTTGACCTCATCTGATCCGAACCGACCTGACCCAACCCAGAGTAAAACCATAAAAATATAGTTTATTTTTGTT
>NW_019101016.1:0-19266 GCF_001856785.1 Myzus persicae
TCGCTCGGTTCCCAGAATAGGCCTAGTATTTTTGTTATCGCACAATCGAAAACACGCACATCGTTACCCGCACCTTTGTCACTGACCGACATATTACTATTTATAATACTAGGGTCATTGGACGACCACTTCCGTAGCTCGAAACCCGCTTGTTTTAATATTGACATTACTTCATGTTTTAACATTATAGCTTCCTCTTTTGTTGAAGCGCCACTTAAATAGTCATCCATATACAAATCCCTTTTTGCAAGCTCTGCAGTCTGCACCTTATTGTCATTCATTTTTGCATTTTAAAATTTTATATTAAAAAAAATATCTGTCCATCTACAACCTAGCGGCGAGGCCTCCTAGTTGCAACGTCGGTATACATTGTTTGGTAAGTACTTATATTCATTTTTTATTACTCATTATTGTTATTTATTATGTATGTTATTATTTATATTAACATCAAAAGTGGTAATTACCTACTATATAAATGTACATAGATAACGTTACCTGTAGGCTATAGATCTCAAATACCAAGTATGATAATTTTGGTAAAATAATGGTTAAAGTATAATTTATAAAGTACCCATCCTTGTGTAATAACAATGTTCAGTTATTAAATTACCTACTTCAAATTGTTTTTCTAATTTGTAAAAAAAATTCTCCGAATTAAAAAAATTGAACTGTAATTCTAATTTGTAAGTACCTAATAGTTATAGAATTTTTGAAGGTAGCTAGTGCCTATCAATGATTATTATTTAAAATGTAAATGGTTTCAAGCCTAAAAATGTACTTTTTGGTCAGTTTAATGTTACTAATAATATGTAAATACTCCCAGAATGCCTAGTAGTTACGATAAAAGTAGGGTTATACTTTTATATATTATATTTAAGTAATATTATGTATCTGCATATAGTGACTGGCTAATATGGTCAACGTTGACAGCCTTCTTATTTAATTAAATTATGGTGGTTGAGTCATTTTATTAAACATTGCTGGAATAATGTTGCAGTCAAACAGTTTGTTTCATTTAATGTAGTGGTTTTATATCTAACAACTGTCTCTATGAGGAGGGGTATGTACAAACAATAATAACTTTTTCATTAAAAATAAAAGTGTAGTCGGTCACTGCTAATATGCTAGAAAGTTTCAATTGTATGTTGTTGGTATTATATAATTTTTAAAAAAAATGTATATTATTGTATATTATATTGTATTGTAGTATAATAAATGTATGTCATTTAATATTTTAAATATTAGGTATTATAAATCAATAATCTAATCGGACAATTTTACACTGTTTATTTCAGCAATCCGTGCCAATAGGCAATATCCAAGTTTATTATCGTCCATGTATCCATCTATTTAGAATTGATTATTTTTTATTTAATAACAAAATCTAAACAGCTTCATTTTTTAAATTTTATAGTATTGTGATGTATGTGTTAGTATGTAAAACAAACTTAGCAAAAATTTAAAAATGAACTATTAAAAAGTTATGATTTTTAATTTTAATTTACCAATCAAAATACCTTACAAAATAAAATGTTGAGAAAATTATACTGAAAATAATACAAATAACAATTTTCAAGCATATATTTCTAACTAAAAGTTTTTTATTTTTACTATTTGACATTAAATTAGAATTGAGTAAAATAAAAATATCCATAACCTAAAATAAGATCGAAACATTATATGGTCTCCAGTTAGTACCTATGATACTTGATTAATATGACCAAAATAATGATCTGCTTAATAAATAATAAATAATATGATTGTAAATTGTAATAATTAGTTATTTTTTAAGTAAAACAATAAATATCATGTTCCTATATTATACCAGACCGAATACACATTTTTAACCAACCAAAGCACACATCATTTTAAATACTCATTTTAACTTTAAATGTATTCAATAGGTTCATAGATATTTTCAATTATATAAGATAAAAAATAAGTGCTGCATACTATCGACTAAAAAAATAACTCCAAAAACAAAGTGCTGAAATTGAGGCTGAAGTATCAACATCAAGAAGTAATGTACCAATTTGACACTGCCAAACATTGAACAACACCAAATTTAAAATTTAAATTTGTCATTGGAAATGAATATGGAAGTTTTTGTTGGAAATGTCAGTCACAATTTATGCCCTTCACAGCATACAAAAATACCAGAAATCATGATAGCAACAATTATTCATATTATCACTTATTTAGTTTCTTCGACTCGTCTCTCGAGTACAACACATCACCAGATACCAGCTCACTACAGTATGAGTATCCTCTATATTCGCCATCGTCCATCACCTCGGCAATCATCACACATGGACAGCAGTGATAATCAAAGAAATTATGATATCAATTTTTCCCAGTTAACCCGAAAAGTTATGTAAATTTTATGTTCAATTCAGAACTAACATGACAGTTGAAATAATTGAAAATTTACTCGGGATATTGCTATCTAAAAATCATTGTGATCCACCAAAATCAACAGTTGGTATGTTACAAACAATTTCAATGATACCATAGTTATAATAAAAGTTCAAAGAACTATTTATATTCTTAGGTGTATTTCGGTATCGGAGAAGGCTTAAAAGGTATAATGACTGATGATTTTACTGAAAATAGTATACGCATATTATTTTAAATTGATTGCTTACCCTAGCCATCAATTTTGGCCTATGTTAGGCCTTAAGCCGCCCATACACGATAAATAATATTGATAAATATTTGATATTGACAATAATATTGATCGTGTATGGGCTATATTGAAGGATTGATCAATATATTGAAAAAATTAAAAATTTTTGATTTTTATTGACGTACTGTCAATAATATTGTTCGTTGGTGGCACTGTTCAATATTATTGGCAATAACCCCGGTGGTATATTATTATCATCGGATATAAAAAGCAAACAACCATTCAAAAACTCAATGGCATATTGAATCTCCTATCCGTTTCAATGATTTTATAAATATGACAAGTAACAATTCTAGTGTACATCAGATGATAAATACAAACTACAAAAATAAAATTGATGCAAATAGAAAGAAATTAATACCTATATTATCATCACTATATTTTTGTGCATTACATAATTTACCAATAAGGGCAAAGACGGATGATTCAGCTGTTTTTAATAAGTTATTACAATTCAGCATTGATGCCGGGGATAATATTTTAAAAGATCATTTGGAAAATGCCCCTAAAAATTTAACTTATATTTCTCACCGAACACAAAATGAGATGTTAGAATCAATGTCTGCAACATTAAAATCAGTTGTATCACAAGAAATTAATGAAGCTTCTTGTTTCTCTATTATTGCTGATGAAGCAGCAGATATAAGTGGTATTTGTAGGTGTTGGAACGGATTTGAGGATAAAATAAAATGACAAGTTGATTAATACTTATGTTTATTTTGTATTAAAACAATTTAGTATCTTAATAAGTTACTGCAACGTGGCGGCGACGACGGTCAGGCAAAAGCTGATCCCGTCGTCCGTCGCTGGCCAGGCCGGTGTCGGTCGCGATCTCGCAGACGTCGATACAGACGCCGCGGTCGTTGCAATAACGACTGCGACATACTCCCACCCGAGTTCACGAGACTCGCCCGACAATCGGGCTACTCCGTTGGGACGGTTGGGAGGGTGTCCAGATCCCCGGGCGTCACCTCCATGGCCTGGATCCACCGCTCCACCACAGCCAATTGTTGCTCCTGGGAGCGGTCCGGTGGATTGGTCGGTTGCTGCGTGGCTGGTATCTGGGCCAACTGCTGCACCGGTGGCTCCGCAGGCTGGACGTCTGGCTGCTGGGTTACCGCCAGCGCGGCGGGCGGCTGCACCGCTGGCCTCTGGAACTGGCCTCGGCCATCCCGGACGTCATGGCGCTGGTATGCTGGCGGTGCTCGGCGGGGCGGCACACGCCCCGGTGGCCCTACCCGCAGCCTAGCACCGCCGGGTGTTGGCCCGCGTGGACCGTCGTCTCATCGCGAACCCTCACTCAAATAGGGTCCATGCGGTTGGGCTTGCCCGTATCCGGCCGAACGATGCAGTGGCCGCACGTTGGGCTGACCAACCCCCGACAGTGTCCTTTGGGCCATCGCCCGATAGCCTCCTGGCTCTCGAAACAACTGTGTGGCCATCACCCGGAGCTTTTCCACATGGGTTACTATCATACCACGGGATGGCCGGTTGCTACGGGTCGGCGGTGGGTTGTTTGCTCGTTCTGCCATCTAAAACAAGGTATGATTAGTTAGTGTTTTCTGACGGTCCTACAGCTCGTTTCATCGCTGAGACATGTAAATTGGTAGGGTATTTACCCTCCGTCAAGAAAACACCGGTTCCTAGTGGTTTACCCAGCTTAACCGCACCTAACCATTTCGGGGCGAACCCCGCGTGAAAACACTTCTCCGCACTTGACTGCGGATGCGCTTTGTAGTATACCCAATCCCCTACTGACAGATTGCTTCTTCCCGGGGATTCTGGGGGTATATGGGTACTGGGGGCTTTGGGGTCGGAAACCATCGGGTAAACCCTCGACCACAGCAGCATAATCCAGTTAGGTTTTTGCCCGCGTCCGGAGATCCTTCGGCTAACTCGAGCTGCCAATCTCCGGGGGCCTTGATCTCCCGGCCAAATATCATTTTGGCCGGCGACTGTCCAGTGTTTCGGTTCTCTCTGTTTCTTAAGGAGAACAACACGTGTGGCAGGTAGACATCCCATAGATGATAAGGCTTATCAACTTGTAGGGTTCGCAATCCTTTCTTCAACTCTTGATTTCGCCTTTCTACCGGGTTGGCACGTGGGTGGTATATTGGAGTCGTCCATCCTCCCAGTCTCCACATCTTTTGTGCGTCTCCCATTGCCTTGGACACTGACAATAATGCCCTCGGGTACCCGACCCGTGGAAACAACTCCCATTCGAATGTATCCACAATCGATTTGATCGCCTTTCCTAGGGGGTACGCCTTTACCCAACGACTGTAACAATCAGTTACTACCAAAATCGTTGTCTTACCCCGCTGCGTTCGTGGATATGGACCCATAAGATCAATGCTCAGCACCTCCTAAGCTTGCCGTGGAACTCGGTTGCACATCCGATCTTCTGGTTTGCGATTCTGTGGTTATACACGTGCACAGACCTCGCACGCCCGTACGTAGTTACGCACTGCCTCACGCATACTGGCCCAAAAGAAACGACTCCTTATACTTCGGTACGTTTCCTTCCACCCTGATTGATTCAATGCATTGTGGTCGGGAAACCTTTGTAGCAGAATCTGGGCCTTGTCCGCCGGGACAACCAACCCCTCTTCTCCATGCGCGATGGATCGTGGGTGGCGGTGCAATACCTTGTCCCGGATGACGTACAACTTCCGCAAACGACCAAACCTTGCACCGCCTCCGGAGAGTTTAGCAACTATCTCCGGAAGTTTGGGTCGTTTCATTGCCACTCTCGAACAACTTGCAATGTGACGTTTCCGACATCCCTCTTCAGCTGGATCGCTCCACACTGGGTGACACCCACACCGGATCCTCCGGACAAGCCGGACAGATCACCGAAGACTCCGGAAGTTTCTCCGGACACTCCGGGCCGAATCACTGGGGGATCGTGGATATTGTTCTCTAACAATTCTTCGTCCACTGTATTCGGTCCCACCGGACAACGGGATAGCGCGTCGGCTGCTTCATTTTCTACTCCGGACACATGCAGGATTTCAAAATCGAAAGCCCCGAGTTGTAGCGCCCATCGCGTTAGTTTGCTGTTGGTACAGCGAGCTTGCTGTAACCATCGGAGTGCTGCGTTATCTGTAAATAACATAAACTTAACAGACTCAAGATACGGCCTGAACCTGTCAACCGCCTAAACTATGGCTAGAAATTCACGTTCAACTGCCGAGTATCTTCCCTGTGCTGGATTGAGTTTTTTGCTGGCGTAAGAAATGATTTTCCTGTTACCACTCTCCCACCGCTGGAAGAGCACGGCACCAACTCCGACTTCGCTTGCGTCGGCCTGCAGATTAAATGGCTTACCTGGAAGAGGAGGGCAGAGCCGTAGCGCGGACGCCAACGACTCCTTCAACTTCCGGAACGCCTCTTGCTCAATTTCTGACCAACGCCATTTGGTCCCTGTGGCCAACAAACTCGGGAGTGTTGCTGTGATCTCGGCGTAGTGTGGCACGAACTGACTGTACAAATCACAAACGCCTAACACCCGTAACACGTCTTTAGTCTTCTCTGGAACCATTAATTCTTGAATCGCCGTCAGTTTTTCCGGCTCCCGGTCTATTCCTTCAACGTCCACGACGTGACCTAGGAATTTGATCTGTGTCACCCCGAATGTACATTTTTTCGGCTGGCACTTCAGACCGTAAGACAGGAGTCGCTCCAAGACTCTCTGCAAGTGGTTTAGATGTTGACCGGGACTCTCAGAGTATACCACAATATCATCAAAATAGACCAACACAATTTTACCAAATAACCAACGGAAGACTTCACTTACCAAGCAACAGAATGTGGCGGGTGCGTTTTTAAGTCCAAAAGACATTACCCTGAACTGGAATAATCCTCTTTGGGTCCTGAACGCCGTGAGTGGACGTATCTCTGGTGAGAGACCCACCTGCCAATATCCTGATTTCAAATCCATAGTACTGTAAATCTTCGCTCCACCCATTCCTCGGACCATGTCATGGAGATCCGGCATCGGGTGAGCGTCCGACTCCGTCTGCATGTTCAGACGGCGATAGTCAACGCAAAATCTACGTGAACCATCCTTTTTTCTTCACGCGTACCACCGGTGCAGCCCATGGAGATATGCTAGGTTCAACAAAACCCTGTTCCTCCACGTCTCGCACCATTTCGGCAATCACCTCGTTTTTCTCTCGGGAGTACCCGTAAGCGTTTAGAGCGACCGGATTTTGATCCTTGAGACGGATCTGATGCTCTATCACCCAAGTTCTGCCTACTTCTCCGGAGAAGACCTCCGGATATAGGCATAGGACTTCTTTGACCCGCATACCGTACTCTCCTTCGGGTAAACCTGCGGCTGTTAAGTCCACTTCTACGGTGACCGGAGTTCCTGGATTTCTCCAACTCATGAAAACACGTCTTTCTTTCCCCAGGTGGATTATGCAACCACTGTAGTCCCAAGCTACTTGTTGCTCCACGAGGAAATCATGGCCCAGAAAGACATCTCCAATGAGATCGTCTAACACTGCCGCCCTGAAGCATACCTCCAGATCCACTATTCGGGCCCGGAATTCGGAAAACTCCGTAATTTCTCGAGCACGACCGTCCGCCATCCGGACAATCTCCGGTTCTTCGGTAAAACTCCGGCCAAACTTCTTTGCCACCCACGGCTTGACGTATGTCCTCGCCACTTGGGAGTCCAGTAGAGCTACTACTGCCCCGAGTGCAAACTCTAGTTCTATGACCGGTAACGGAACATTCGTTACTTTAGTTTTCCCCGTTGACACCGTTGCAATGGCTGGAGACCCGAACACTCCGGTCCGTAAGACCGAGAAGCGTTCTCTCAACCCAAACTTTGAGTCCGTGTCTGAGTCTCTCCTCTTTTATTTTTCCCGAGAAATAAACTCCTCGGAAAAATCTTCGGATATGACCGGACAAATTAACAACTCCTGTGTTATCTCGTCTTGTTCCACATCACCTGAAATGCTGTCCATGACATTGTTACTGGAAAGATAACTCACCTCGGTGAGATTTTCACATTTGTCCAGAACATTTTCTACCCTTATAGATTTTCCCGACCTGTTGTCCAGCTGGCCGGAACCCGTTTCCATCATCGAACCATTTTCACGAAATGTAGTTCCTCCACCAGAATGTCGTTTTCAATGGTTTTCTACGGGTGATTTCGGTGATTTCCCCGGAGGCTCGACGGTTTTCACCGGACAACTTCTCACTCCGGAGGTTATCTTCGGGTGACCAAAGTTTTTCTCCGGAAGAACTCCGTTCTTACCGGATTTCGTTGGTTTAGAACTCGTCTGGCCCGATTTCTTTGGGCCCTTTCCCGGGTCTCCGGTCCGTAACGCTCCGAAGTTCCGTTTTTCCGGGTCAGTTCTTGTAACTTATGGTTCCTGTACAGGAACGTTACTCACTGTCCGCGCTGAACTCCGTTGCTTACCTCTCTTCAGACGACTCGTGATTTTCCTGCTGATTACTTCCCGGCCGGCCGTTTTGGCATTTTCCGACTCCGACTTTCTTTTTGGACATGAAGCTTGCCAGTGGTCACGACTACCACAAACTCTGCATCCTGCTCCCGAAGATTGTCGTTGCTTCGGATTCGGCACTTGGGATTTCTCAGCACTCTCAGCTTTTCGTTTATCCAACCATTTTAACTATGGTGGTACGCTGGTGCTCACTCCCGCCTTATCCGGTATTACAGCCTTGCTACCATCCAGTACATGGGCAAGCTCTCGTAATTCGCTGAACGATTTTAGTCACCGTATACGTGCATGAATTCTAAATTCATCACGCATGAGTCCAATCACTGTCAATACCACCGCTTCTTCTGTCAGACCAAGGTTTAATCTCCGATACAACTGGTACTTATGTAGGACATACTCCCCCAGTGTTTCGGTCTTGGTCAGAGCGGTGCTCAACAATTCTGATTGCAGACTCGGCTGCAACTCGTCCCCGTTTAACTTCTCCAATAGTTCGGACCTGAACTCTTGCAAAGCAAGTCCAACGCTCTCATGGTTCCCCACCATGTTCCTGCCTGTGCCTTCAGCTGAGGGGCCAAAACGGTCACCCATCTAGCCACGTGAATACCAGTTTCTTCAATTATTGCCTCGGCCTGGAGCAAAAACCTCACTGGGTCTTCCCCCCTCTAACCGGCAAACTCTGGTATCGACGCACGGGTCATATATACAGCTCATTCTGAGGAATCAGTAGGCTGTTAGGGAAATGCACACGTTTTACACCAGAAAAACTACTCCGTAACGCTTCCCCATGATTTATACCGGGCACTTCGCCGGACACTCCGGAAACACTCCAATTTCTCGGGTTTTCCCCGGTCAATCAGCTCCATATGTTCACCCATCGGCTTTCAAAACTCACGCCTCGAGTTTTGACCGGAAGATTTTGACTTTCGTCGGGGCAAATCTGATTTTCTCCGGATATATCGCTAGTGGATGGTTGTTGGGTACTTCCACGGTATGAGCAACTTGCTATTTTGTATATCTACAAACCCAGCGGGTATCACTGATCTTCATTAAGTTTGACCTAATGTTCATTTTTTGTTGCATTTATTTTAACTTTTTATAGGATGAAGGTCGAGAGAATTAAACGTACAATGACTCAATAGCGTTAAAGAAATGTTTTGCATACTGAATATAGGTAGAAAAGTATACCTCTATATTTTTGCACATGTCAACAACAACTAAATTGACTCTGAGCCATACAATGAGTATAAATTGCTTGTGGGTGTTGAATTTGTAATTTGGCTTGAACACCATTTCTTTTACCAGACATGGCACTAGCCCCATCATAAGACTGTGCTAAAATAGGAATATCTTTTAAATTTAATTTGTCCAAAAATTTAAAAATAGTTTGAACAAGGGTTTCTGAATCTTGCTTTTCAGATACTTCAATAAACGCCAAAAATCTTTCAAATACTTCTAGACCTTTTGTATATCTAACACAAATAGACATAAATTCTTGTTTATGGCACCTAAAATTTAATAAAATTATGTTTAAAAATTAATGTAATAACAAAATTTATTAACATACCTAGCCATCATCCACCATGATAACAAAAAATCCAGTTTTTTACAGTTGGAAAATTTCTTTTTTTACTTCATCTGAACAAATATTTACTAATTTTGTACATCAGGACTACATAAATTGTATTTGGTTTCAAATTTTCTTTTAAAAATTTGGTCATGTTTGGATAATATTTTGCACATTGTGTTTTCATTTCTATTTTTAAAACTAAACGTTTAGTGATTAAGAAATGATTATTAAATAGTAATTATCGTACGAACAGCTGCTGGGTTGTTAGGTTAGATTCGGCGATAACAATAACATTCTTTTCACTGCACGGCGTAGAGCATCATATGTTTTCGATAATCAGCGAAGGCCGGTAGTTAGTGTAACAAAATATATGATTAGTAATACTATTTTTAATTTTACGTTATTTTAAAAGCATAGACTATTAGAATTAGATAAAAGAAGACTAACCTAACGTAGGGGAACTGAACCACTAATTGGGGGGACTATAGTCTCCCTAGTCCCCCCTCATCCTACGCTCATAAAGTGCACCGAATTATTCTAGTGATTTAAAAAATTAAATTACTACCTACATATTATGATATGGCTAATTTCATACTAAAAGATTCACTACGAGCAACTTGTTCACGTGATATCATTCTTTTTAGTCACTTCTTGACATGATTTCTGTTCAGACACTCTTCGATCTAACTGCCCAAGAGATCGACTTTTTCCTTGAATTCATCTTTTAATCGAAAACATTTGTATTTATGATTAACTTGCGACTTAGTTCCAAGTCATTGCTGTAAAATCTACGTCATAATACTAATTTATAATAAATGCATACAATCCTAAAAAACACATTTAACAGAGTCAAATTTTGGTATATCTATCAACCGAGTTCTCAAGTTCAAATGATGCTCATGTTTATGTTGCATGTAAAACTTTTTGGTACGTAATTTGGAATTAATGCTGGGATAAACCCTTTTTTATTGGTGGTCTTACCTCTGGTTTTGTAGGTTTGTACAGTTTTGTTGAATGTAAAAGAAAACACTTCGTTAATGTGTCACAAACTTTTATTGACACACACAATATGAACACACAGGGGTGCCCGAAGGAAATCAGCTCAGTGGGTGCAAATTGAAATGCATGTTGTGTGTTTTACATATATTTAAATTATTATAAAAACAACTCCAAATTTAATGCAAAAAATGTTTAATAATATTAATTATACCTAATACAATACATAGGTACCTATTATAAATTATTAATAATATTATATGAATTGAGAATCAAATAGTAATGCTAAACGTCTGACATTTAGTCCAAAATGATTCATAACATCGGTTTTGTGATTTTCAAAAAAAATGTTTCGTTAAATCTATTTTTGTGAATGTGAATTAGAGCCAAACTGCTTAACCTCATATTGGACATTGTAGATCTTACCCATGTCTTGATACGACTCAAAGCACTAAAATAGATAATAATTATAATCAATATTAAATAATTAATACAAAATATGATTTATAATAATATGTTAGGTACCTAAAGGTTCTTTCAACTGAACAGGAAGTTGCTGGTAATGTAATGGCTATTTGTAAAGCTGTATTTACAGCAGGATAGTATTTAGATTCTTCTAGTAAATCAATTATTTGTGTATTTGGATCACATGGTTTTTTTAGCCGTATTTCATACCAAGTTATTGCTTCTTCTTCAAAATTATCAAGAAGAGGTCCATATAAGTTATTGATAGATTTAACTACTTCACTGAACTCTTCATTTTTTTTGGATGTAAATTAAATAATGAAAATGATTTTAAATTTTCATCAGAGAATCTATCTTTAATTGACATTATCGTGGAATCTAAGTAGGGAATAAATAAAGATTGTCTAAAAACGTCATTAATATTATTATTCGGATAATTATCTCGTTGTGTTTGCCTGATAACTCTTCGTGGTATTTTTAACTCAAGACCAATTTTAATTGCAGTTTCTTCTGCTTTTTTGAATATTAAGTTAAATTGACACTCATTGTTACATCTGTCATTTTTTATAATCTGTAAAAGCTCTTGAATGCGTTTTGTGGCTTCTTGTAAATCAATATTCACACCCTGAAGAATAGTAGATATAAATTTAAATTTGGCAGAATACTTTGCTATAATTGATAATAAAATAACAAAATTTGGAGTAGTAATTGCATTTAGAATTTCAAGGCTTCGTTGCTTAGTTTTACTGTTCAAATGTTTTGATGTTGACATTTCTTCTAAACCTTCTACAATAACAATATACTTTTCATTAAATTGTCTTACACTCTTATGCTTCTCTACAAATTGTGCTTCACACAGTTTGGTTAATTTACAATTACTAGAATTAATTACATTCATGTGAACTGCACTTTCTTTAAAAAATGTTATAGTGTCCTTTATTTTGGTAATACAATTTCTAACTTCAGGCAAGACATTTAAATCATTGATGACTAAATTAAGGCGATGACTAGGGCAATGAAAAAAATGGGCTCTAGGACACATACCCTTAATTCTCTTTTGTACTCCAGATATACATCCAGCCATAGTGGCATACCCATCATAGCATTGACCCACACATTTGTTTAAATCTAATTTCATATGATTACATGCTTCTATTATTGTTGTAGAAATGAACTCGGCATCAAATTCTTTTAAAGGATAAAACCCAATCAATTCTTCATGCAAATTGTTATCTTTCAAAAATCATATACAAATGGATAACTGTTCAATATGTCACGGTCGTTATTGCAACGATCGCGGCGTCTCTATCGACGTCCGCGAGATTGCGACCGACAACCGGTCTGGCCGCCGGCCTGGCCAGCGACGGACGACGGAATCAGCTTTTGCCTGACCGTAGTCGCCGCAACTTATTAAGATACTTAATTGTTTTAATACAAAATAAACATAAGTATTAATCAACGTGTCATTTTATTATTATCCTCAAATCCGTTCCAACACCTACATTGGCGCAGTTGGAAAAGGAGTAAGGTAAGTGCTAATTTTAATAAAAATAATTTTACGTAAATTAAATTTAAATTAGCACATATCGGGTTAAGAGAACCTACAATAGGTGTCCTGATCATACCGGTTCCTAATATTTTTTATTCTGCTTTTTTATTATAAATAAAATATTAAAGGCTTGTCCAATCTAAGGTGGTAAATTGTAGTAAAATTTGCTTAATTTAGCGTAATTCCTACAGTGCTAAACTTGGTTTAGGCTAATTATAGATTGGAAAGTACATATCTCTACCAGCGATAGCCTGAGTTACGTAATTTCGTATCCATCGTAATTTTATTATATAGATAGAAATTAAAATTTAATCTCCACAATGGTTACTAAACGCATTACTGAGTTAAATATTGTCGATATTGACAAGGAATTATCGAAACGTGGTATTCAGACCGGGGGGTCTAAGGCCGATAAACCGATAAGGCATTAGAAGAGTATATTAGAGCTAAGGAAAATATGGATCCAGGATCAGTACGGTTTGGGGAAACTGACGAGACGTCAGCCCAGGTACCGGAAGGGAAAACATCGGAGACTCAAACTGGGGAGGATGAGGTCGATTCTGAAAAGAGTTTGATAAACCAGTTCATAGAGCAGATGTTAGATAGGCTGGAGGGGTTGGAAACAATGGTCGACAAGCAGCAACTGACAATCACTACTCTCAGCGATTTAGTACTCTCTCACTACTTGCAATTTACTAATATAATATTAATATATAATGTTAAAATAAAACTTTCAAAATTGTTTTTTTTTTTTTTTTTTAATGTAGGTACTCACTTCAGAGTCATAATTCAATAAACATGCATTGCATATTTATTGATTGACTATGTACATTTTAACTTTTTATATGAGTATATAACTGTAATGACTATTGATGTTGTAATTCAATACATTCAATTTTAGATTATATTAGATAAACCTTAACTATAAAAAGAAGAATGATCATTTATTGATTTCAATAGATTTACAACTTCAACACTATTTATTGGATTAATAAAAATGGAATCTACAATATCACACTTGTTGTTAAGATATTCAAAAGACTAAATGTTAAAACCAGATGATTTACTATTATTTTTATGGTAGCTCCAAAATTAATAAAATATTTATTAAATATATTGCAAATTTCCTCTTTTGAAAGTAATTAAATTACCAGAATTATCTCTTATTTGATTGATTGTCTTGAAGGGGTTGAAGTATCTTGAAAATCTTTGAAACATGACGAAGTCGAGCCGATCGCGCTAAACGGCCTGAGCTCAGACGAATCGTCTTCCGATTCGCTATTATTGTGAGGCTCAGACATATTTTCGATACAGAGCCGTTCCTGGGACATCGAGTCGATTGCGCTCGACAGCCTGGACTCAAACGAAGTTAATAGCGACGGATTTAACATTTCGTCGTCCGATGAAATCGATGGAAGGTCGCTCTGATTGCTAGCATCAGTCGAATAGCACCATTCATTGATATATTTTTAACTCTGAAGTCCGATCTTTTTCTATATATTGTGTATAGCAATGTTTGAAAATCGATTCTGATTTCTGGCCGAATGAATTTCTGAAATGATTTTTTATAATTTTTAATTTTGAAAAGAACCTTTCAGCGGTTGCTTCAGTTACTGGCAGTGATAAAAATATTATATAAAATGTCAGGGTAATATGTTGCAATATCATTGTATAGTACGAAATTAGCCATATCATATGTAGGTAGTAATTTAATTTTTGTTTTTTATTAATTCTTTAAATCACTAGAATAATTCGGTGCACTTGGGTAGTTGAGGTAACTCAGATCGGTGGATATCGCAAATCCCTATTAAAACTCCAACAAATACCTACTATTATTTATAATACCTACATATAGATCTTATCATTGTTTTAGTACAAACATTTTCAGATTCATTTTATTACAGAGTACCTTATGATTCATGACAACAAAATATAAGGATACTCAGTATGAAGTTCCTATTATAATAATGGACACATACATTATGTTAGTCGTTTTCCTGGAGCATTAGCCCAACTGCCAGAGTGGATGTAGTGACACTAGAGGGTACAATAAGTAGGGAGGAGCCAAAAAATGTTGGAACACTTAAGGCGGTATTCCACTAACACCGTGTTCCGTGTTGGCCGTGTAGACCGTGTGATATCCAATGATATGATTGGATAGTTAATTTCATAACCGTAATTTGGATACCATGATATTCCACGTTACCACTTGTTACCATAAAGTTGAATTATTTCAACTTTTCACCGTGTGGTTATTGTTGGTATAATATCTAATATGATTTTTCGTTTATTTATTTATAATAATTTTTATTATCTTATCTTGATAATAACTAAATTTAACTTTTAATTTCAGTACAATTTATTATTCTAGTAAAGTTATAACTTGTAATAGTTGTTGTTTTATAATTTAATATTTAATAATGGCTGTCGTTGTAAGTAGTTATTGAAAAGTATTTTTATTATTTGTTTAAAAAAATCAAAATGGTTCTATAATATTTTTTGCTTTAAAAAGGGAAAAATATGTGTTGCTTGCAAAAACTTCATTCCGAATTCGGTTAAAAGCCACACATGTCAACGAAGTAAGTATTTACTTATATAGTATCAATAATAATTATAAAATACACGTATAAAAATAAAATGTCCATATTATGGTATACTGTATAGGTAGTGTATGGTACTATAGTATACAACAGTATCAAACATTACATGCCCAGATTCATATAATAATAATAATAATATAAAATATTCTAAGCTGTAAACTTCAAGTGTATTTATTTTGTTATTATTATTTTAATCTGTTTATTTAATATGTTATGGAATATGGACCATGGACTATGCATTGATTCAACTATAAATAATATTTTTTAAATGCATTTTTTAAGATATCCAACCAAATTCCTTTGAATGTAATATACTTGGCAAATTGGATACTGAAATAGAACAAGTTGGAATAAATGATACTGAAGAATGTGAAAATACTGTGTTAACTCAAAGTATAATATTTTCAAATAAGTTTAAAATTTAAAACAATTAATTATGTCAGTATGATTATTTTGTTTAAGAATCAATTGTTGATCTTATAGGTACTCAGCATGCACAAGATTTTACTTTTGAACAGGTGTTGATATCATGTTTGCAAGATCGTCGCCCATTATGGGATTACAAGATGCCTGTAAATCAAAGATCTAAAGGAATAAAAAATAAACTATGGTCTGAAATTCATAAAGAATTGAACTGTAATTTTTTAATATTTAATAATCAAAAGTCATAAATTATAGTTGCTGTTTATAATTTAGACAAATATGATATAAAGACATTAGAAAATAAATGGAAATATTTGAAAGAAGAATATACAAGGCGTAAAAATTCTAAAAAAAGTGGTTCTGGTTCATCAAAAGAGTGGCATCATATGAGACAACTGAGATTTCTTGATGATATTGTTACCTATAAACCGTTAGTATTAAAACAAAAGTTTTTCTAGTCAATGATGTGTTTATTATTTGTTATTAATACCATTAATTTATTTTTAGAACTACAAGTAATGTTAACGAACATAGTGTTGCTGCTTTGGAATCTGATAGTCCTGATGTACCACCATTGGCAGAAACAAAAAAAAGTAATATTCTTCAAAACTTGTTTAATAGTTCTTAGTGCCTTAGTGACCATATTTGTATACTTATATTGTTAAATGTTATATATTTTCTAGGAAGATGTTCTCAAGATAATATTTCAATATTATTGAGTGAATTAAAATCTACTAGACCAAAAACTCCACCACCACCTCCAGCCACAACAAGTGATGAAAAATTTGCTGATTATTTATGCAGTATTATGGAACATCTTCCAAAAGCGAAGAAACTTAAATTACAGGCAAAATTCATAAATGATGTTCTAAATGAATCTGAAATATAACCCAATTGTATTACCTAATCATATTATTTATGCTAGTAGTTGCGATTTTGTTGAAAATTAATAGCACCAAGTCCATTAAAATGTTTTTTTAGTTTCTCTCTAACAATTTTGGCTTCTGCACTATAAGAGTTTGAACCTTGTTGACCTATGGGAGTTAATGCTTTGGTTATATCATTTCTCCATTGTCCTCTTATAAGTCTTCCATTTTCGTATCTATCAACTAATGAAACTGGACAGTACAGAGATTCGCCTAAGAAACGAACAATTATTTACCATAAAATAGGTTTGTTAAATTAGTTTAAACTAAACATTCTTATTAAGATGAACAATTTTTAATAATGTTAACATTTTCTAATTACAAATTTTAATAAAACATTAGTACCTGTAGTTTTTTCATATATTCTAACAAAATTGTGTAAGACAACTGCAGCTTTGGTTATTGCTATAACAGTTTTCTCACTTCCTATTATAGGTGATCGAAATACTCTCCATTTGCTAGCTAATATACCGAAGGCATTTTCGATAGTACGCCTTGCACGGCTAAGTCTAATAATTAAATTGATTTCTTTATATATTTAAATTTAACATCTTTTATATGAATACTTTTTAGTTTTTAGTTGTTACCTATAGTTAAAAATGGTTTGATCTTCAGGTAAATTTCCTTTTGATCTACCTGGATATGGTCTCATAACATTTGTTAATAAAGGAAATGCTTCATCAGCAACAACACAATATGGTATGGGACCATTTTCATCATCAATTTCAATAGCATCAGGAAAATCAATTGTTCTATTAATTATTTGTTTACCCCAATTACAATTTCTAAAAACACCACCATCACTACATCTGCCTGGAGCTCCTATGTCAACTAAAGTGAAGCAATATGATGCATCGCAAACAGCTAAAAGAATAATACTATGGGTCCCTTTATAGTTGTAGTTAGTAGATCCACTGTTTGCAAATGCCTATTAAATTAATAACTATTGTTAAATAAATATACCAGTTATGTGTACTTTAAAATATATAATTTTAGAATCCGCACCTGATGAACAACATGTTTGCCATCAATACTCCCAACACAATTTGGAAAATTCCACTTCATATTAAATTCATTGGCTATAGATATCCAATTTTCAGTTTGTGGTTTCATTAGTACCTTAAAATAATGAAGTCAATATGTTTAAAATTTAAAGTAATTTACTTGATTATAGACACATGTAAATATTTTAAAAAATAATTCCAAGTAACTACTTTATTGCATAAAATATCCCATAAAGTTGTACAGCATTGTCTAATAAGTTTTGAAACTGTAGGTTGTGCTATTCTAAAGGCATAACCTATATCCATCATACTGTCACCAGAGGCCAAATATCTACAAGATAAAACAATGTACCAGTTTCTATCAGATTAAACTTTAAAAATTTGCTTGAAAAGTACCTTGATTAGAATACATTTTCAATATGAGTAATTTACCTAAGAGTACATGTTAAAAGTTCACCAACTGATAATATATCAGGCCGAGATGGTACACGCTGTATACTTGGACCAATCAGTTGAACCAAGTGTTCAAAACATATTGAGCTCATTCTAAGAAAATTATAATACATAGCAGAATTTGATAGTTGAAACTCTGCTAATAGACAGTGGTAATGTCCATGAGTTTTTCTTTCATTAAATATTGGACGTACGTGCCACCTATTTGTTTTTCTACTATGGAACAAAATATAAAACAATTTAGGACAGAATATTAATGTCACTACTTTAAATAACCAAACCTATGGTAATTAAAAGACTAGGATAAAATAATTTTAAAAAGTATTTAGAATAAATACTCATGAGTCATGAAGAATTGAAAAATAAGTGGGTATTTGAATACTCCATTAAATTAGTATAAGATTGAAAAGTAAGAGTCTCAAGCATCCATTAAATACATATATATGTTACAAGTACTATAACATTTTTTGGGGAGACATCTAACTACTTCAGTACTTCAGCAGTAATTAGGTCATAGCCCAGCCGCCCAGGGACTTATTTAAGGTGTATTTTTGGATAGCCTGTTTGACTTCATTGAGTGTGAAGTGGTAGTAGTGAATTAAACAAATTGTGTTTGTATGTTATATAAATATAGTAATTTATGATTTAAAACACAGAAATAAATATCTGCTATTAAAAAAAAAAATAATGTTTTTACGATTGAAGTATATAGAATACAGCATAAATAAATGCTTTTAGTATTTTACAATACCTATTACTATTGTATTGAGAATACTAATGAAGTCTGCGAACTTATTTATTACTACCTTGTATGATGTAATTCTTCTAAAATAGCAGTTATTATTATTATTTTTCTTTTATGCAATTTTAATTGCTTGTGATACATTTCTATTTCCATATCATATTTCCATTTAGACATACCTATTAAATATTGACTATTATTAATGGATAAAAAAAATATATATTAGGTACTATGTGTAAATACTAAATACTTATTACTAAGTCAGTTAAGTTTAAGTCGTTTAACGTTTAACGTAACAGTAAGTTCGGATTTAGGAAAGGCGTAGTAGGTATTTAAAAATTATCAACAAAAATAACATCATTTTTTTTTCTTATC
>NW_019101017.1:0-18733 GCF_001856785.1 Myzus persicae
ATAACATTTTAAACAACTCGGGACAGTTTACACATTTCTTTTAAGTAGGTAAACATAATGTTGCCCGGGAGAATTTACACATTTGCTTCAGGTAAACTTAAAATTGACCCGGGAGAGTTTACACATTTTCTTCAGGTAAACATAATTTTGACCCGGGAGAGTTTACCATCGGGAGAGTGTACTAGTTTTAAAAACCGGGAGAGTTTACCATACAATCGGGAGAGTTTACCACCGCCCTTATTTTTGAGTCATATTTAGTAAATACTTTACGTGGGTAAAACAAAACATTAAATAGTTGTACTTGTTGATAGTTTTATAAAAATTAAAAAAAACAATTTTAAACAGTAGGAATACAAAAATGTCCATGTGTACCTTACAATATAAGTGTGGTATTAACTTATACCTTATACATATGAAAGCACTTCAATATTTTGAAATTAATAATAGTGACTATAATATTATTAAGTAAATGATTTATTCTCTAGTATTCCCAGCTGACTCGATGCTTCGGTATAACATAGTCCTGTAATTATATACCGATATGGTTAAATAATACATAGAATAAGTAGACATAATATTAAGTGATTTTTTTTAGAGATGAATATTTATTTTATTAAAAAGTATTAACGTTCTTTGAAATATTATTTTTACATATCTACTTTATTGATTTGAAGTCATTAAAAACTAAAATTATTTGAAAAATTATGTTCTACAATTGTAAATATTTCTTACTTTTTTGAAAGAAAACCATACATTTTTAATTTCATATTTCAAATAGGAATATTTTTTTGAGACTTATAAACATTTAATTTAAACAAGTAGTTAATAAACTAATTCACTTATAAGTATTTAAAGTTTAGATAAGAGGAGTGGAGTGGCCCAGGGGTATATCATACAATATTGGTACCCTTATTACTGCACTAATCGAAACTTTAAATACTTAAACTATTATTAAAAATTAGATCATTTTACTAAATGATAACTACAATAAATAATAAAAAAATGTGTTCTGTTATGTCTTAAAATGATGTAAAAGAGTATTTCCATAAACGTTAAGAGAAAAT
Organism: Myzus persicae; assembly: GCF_001856785.1. NCBI lineage: Eukaryota > Metazoa > Arthropoda > Insecta > Hemiptera > Aphididae > Myzus > Myzus persicae. The sequence continues at coordinate 1,065 of NW_019101017.1, forward strand.
TGGAGTTACTTTTGAAGTATTACCCTGTATCTATTGTATAAAATATTTAATAGGTATTATATATAATGAAAATTTGCTTATTGAGGCGTAGTTTTGGATGAGACAAAAATCGTACTAAAGAAACCCATTCTAAAAACAATAGTATGATAATATTATGCATTTCGCTATTTCTATTTATATACTGTATTCTACACATTAAACTATTTAAGATTTGTATTAATACATTAGATCTTTTCAAACTGCTATAGACTGTCTTTTGTACTATATAGGTACCACCTCAAGATACTTGTGATGTACGATATGAAACCAAACTCTTTGTACAGTTATGATGGTGTTCTTTAAATGACGCAACCCTAAAAGCTTCTGGGAAAATGTCATTGGATGGTTCTCAACTTTGGCTTTCACCAAAGCTGATTTTCAAGACGTCAATAATATACTCGTACATTGCTTTGAACGCGTATTTGTTTATTACCTGCTATTTAACAGTCAGTGGCCTACGGCTGTAAATAATATTTACATATTACTATACTGATGTACGCGCGTGTTGTTAATCAAATATGACGTCGAGTGTGGGACGGTGTAAAATGATTTAGGTAGTTGTTCAATCTAGCAAATATTATTTGATAAGATCAAAAATAGCATTAGAATTTCCATTCACCATATTAAAATATCCAACGGAGGGTAAGATATTAAAACATATCGCATATATTTTATCGAAACATATATTAATGCTGTATGGCTGGTGCCGTTATGTCGTAGGAAGTAGGGACTAAATATTCTAATAAGCACTTATCATCGTACAATTGTAAACATACGAACAGTATTTAGCTTTGGAAACATAGTTCAGTTATTATAAGAAATATGAATTTTATAATTAAAACAAATCTAGTGTTCTTTTGAAGCATTGAAATGAAGAAATAATACATTTATGAGAAACACAAAAAATAATTTTAAGTCTTTTATTATTGTAATCGAATTGTTACCAAAAATAAATAAAATATAATGTATAAAGCTAATGGCCCTTGTCGCTGAAGCTAAAGTTAAATAAAAAAAAAAAACAAGTGTATCTATAATTTATTTTTCCATGGTTTTTAATAATTAACTGGCATACTGTTGTTATGTCTTAATCAATATTTTAAAAACTTTCAACATTATAGTTTTTTTTTCGCTATAAATTATTCTTGAATTTTCATTTCTTTAGCATAAATATGGACATTAGTACTAGTTTGGATGATCCTCCAGACCTCCAAGATATAAATAATGTTTTGGTGAAACTAATTAAGAAATGTACTCCATTTTTATCAGCCGATGATGAAATTCAACTGAGACAAAAAATTAGTGATTTGAAAGGATTGTATGCAATGTGGAATAGTGATACTGATGAAGGTGAACTATTTTAATTAATGGTATATTTTACTTGTCCTACCAATATATATTGTTAAACGTTAACTTCAAGCTGCTAGAAGTAATATAGGCTCCCAACCTATCCTAATCCAGGTACCAGCACTTATTTCCAAACATTTTTGTAGCTACACAAAGCACAACTATAACCTATTCAATATTTAATGCACATATAGTAATTAAGTTTTCGTTTAAATGCAAGTTAGCTGTAAACTAACACATATCTATTTAAAATTAATTTGAATGTTCTAAAAATATTATTGTGTGTGAATCATAGGATTTAAGTGGCTTAATGTTTTAAGTTTCTATGGAGAAATCGTTATTTTGAATAAATAATATACTCAACATTTGAATGCTAAAATATGAATGGGGAATTTTGCTTGATTTTATTTATAAGTAATTTTATCGATTGGTTTAATTACGCTATGAATATAATATAATATTTATAATATGGTATTTGTATTTATTCAAAATGAAAAACCTGTGGGTCAAATACTGAAATCAAAATTTAACAACACATTTTAACATATGAAAAAGTTTTGTTTAAAAATAACATACGGTTTGAATTCTGATCTATAACACAGTTCTAACTCATCGATTAGGTTTTCCAAGAACATTCGAATTTTCCGTTGAGTGTAAACACAATCTTTTTGTAAATAAAGTATTGAGTATTTTACGAAAATAAATGTTTCAAAAGCTGTGTGTATGTGTATAAATATAAACATAAACATATATTTTTAAACTGCATTCAACATCGTAGGCGAGACATTTATACTTTCAAACTTTGATTGATTATGACTTCTTCTCGAACGTCCCATGTGACGTCAGTACTGAGCGAACATGAGCAACCTTTTTGTTTTTGAATGGCTATTAAATTTATTTCGAGAAAAATGATAACTCTGGATAATGTCTGAATCAACGCATAAAGATATTCGTATCGTATATCGTATTATTTATTTAAAAAAAAACATTTATATATATTATTACATACTAAACCTATATATATATATAGTTATATTTATGATCACTTAATGTTTGAAAAATGTCGTATACACTATACACGCCATTATACAGTAAACCGATATCTGTTCGGAATCGTTTTCGAATGCTACGGTGATTGCTTTCAAAACAATAATAATGTACAACACTAGCTGTCTCTGTGGACTAAGTAGTACCCTACTTAGAGATCTCTTGGGATGAATGAGGGCCCGGTGACCTGCAGGACGGCGGTAATTTAAAACTTATCCAGTCATAATAGTAGACCAAATATTCACAATAGATGATCGCGGACAATGGGTCATTCTTATTCGAAGTGTGGACAGGTCTGAACGACATAAGATGAAAAGACTAAGACTCAAAAACATGATGTCCCCAGTGACATGGCCAAATAGGGTTTTATCTAGATAAAATAAATCGAAATACATAACACATTATCAACTATGCTCAATTCAAAAGGATGTTAATCGGTTAAAAGTGAATAATTTACAATTTACGATGTATGGTTAATGAAATTAAACAATTATGTTAGTATTAATTAACAACAGACATTTTCAGTATAATACTATATATTATTATTATTATTATATATTACCCAAATAAACATAAATGAGTATCAATCCTCGAGCTATAGCTTTGTTATTGCATCTCATGGTTGTCACTGCACAGATGATCGTTGTCGTCATACACATAGGTTGCGGACTTTCTATGTTGTTCAGAGGTAGCAAAGTGTCTAGTGATCCATAATTTGTTTACATAATCTAATCTAACAAATTAACATACAAAAATGAATTATGTGATAACAAGGAAAAATACAATAATTATACAGAAATATACACCGACGCATCTAATCCTTCGTAGGAGTTGACATTACCGTCACCACAAATACCACAGAAATAGTAAAAAAAAAAAAATGAATGATCGCTGTTTTATCAATACCGCCGAAGTGTCTGCCATCCTGGAGGCAGTTAAATACGTATCTAACCAAGATGCACATTATTGGATAATCGCTGTCGACTCGCTTAGAGAATTATCAAGCCTTTAAAATCGATTTGATCTCAGTGAAATCACAGTAAAAATAGAAAATTCAACCAACGCGCAAAGCAATTGCTCGAGTATGGATAGCAGGACATTCCAACATCCAGGGCAACGAAACAGTAGACAAATCTTCCAAGCAAATACCATAAGCAAACCAGATAAAAGTACAAATATAAACATACACTGATATCAAAAAACAAATAAAAAAATACATGTAACTATATCAGAATGGGATACAACATGGAAAAAACAAAATAAAAACTTAGTGCAATAAAAAGAACAATCTTTCAGTTGCCCACAAATCCAAACAGAAAATACGAAACAGTCTTAAACAGATTAGAATAGTCCACATAAGACTTAGTCACAGCTTCTTAATGGCCAAAAAACACCCTCTAGTATGCGTCACATGCGGAACACATATAACAGTTGAACGTATGCTTACAGAATGTTTAAAATACGAAGACCTTAGAAAAGAAAATGACTATATAAAAAATAAAAATATAAAAAATAATAAAATAAAAAATATAAAAAATTCACCTTACTTATTAGCGTACAACAAAATAAATATTAGCTACATATAATTATATAAACAAATACAATGGTTTTCTAAGATTAGTACTATAAGTTGTACATCAATAAGTTTTATGAATGTGTGTTGGTTTTTTGTTGATGTTGTTTTCGATTGGGCAAAAGGCAAATAATTGGTCTTTAGTTATGTCTACTGACACATTCTAAAAACCAGAATTTGAATGAATGTACTATTAAAGGGAAAAATGTTGATAAAATGGGGGCTTAAAAAATCACTCCTTATAACTCCTTATAATATCCTTACCCACCTAATCTAACCTAACCTAACCGACTATTACCGATACCTACGAGATACCTATTCCCCGTACACATGCCTGAGAAAATAAATATCGTTATCGTCGACTCGCCCCCTTTTGACGGACACATTTCGTTTATCGTCAGATTATCCGGCCGACGTGTACGCGTCCGTCGCGGAAATGTTCGCGTCCAACGTGTTCCGGCCGCTGCCGCCTTCGTCGTACATGGCGGCCGACGACGACGAGTGCGGCGTGGACGGCGGCGGATTCGGCGGCGGCAGCGGAGCGGAGAACGACGCGGCCGCGGAGGCCTCGGCAGTCGAGTTCCAGCAGACGGCCATGGCGTACCAGGCGTTCCGGGCGTTCGTGGACCGGTTGGCGTTCGACGGCGACAAGGCCGGGCCGCACCTGGGACGGCGGTTCGCGGGGGGCCTGGCGCACAGACTCAACGCCGCCGACATGAACGAGCGGTTGACGGCCCGTGACACGATGATCCGCGTCCGGGAAACGTGCCCGTCCGCCCAACCGGCCGTGCTCGACGCCGCCGTGGACGAGCTGGCCGACTTCGCGTACGGTTACGCGCCGCGACACAACGGCGTCCTCGAGCTGCTCGACTTCGTCGCCGACACGGTCGTCTACACGGAAGTCTCGAGGCCGGCCGTTGATAAGGTGACGTAACACAGCTGACCGTTTTCCGCGGTTCTTTCATTTTCCACCGAGTGGTGGTTGTGGGTTCGCACTCTTTTTCTTCAATAATCGTCACGATATTTTGCACAACCTCGTGACTTGTTTGAAAATGTAAATACCGTAAAAAACCAACTTTTAACACCATATCTATCGTGTCCGTGTTATTGACCTTGAAAAAAAGGTGGGCGAGTGGGCACCGCTTTGCTGAGCCGCCTGTACGGTAAGTGTCGAGTGAGACACTGTAATGAATGGGTCAAATTTGAATTTAATGATATATCATTGCACTTATGCAAAAAACGATTCTGAAGATGGTCGGCAGCCTACATCAAGTATATTCATGATGTGTGTTTTTGAAATGGCTATGAAATAACTTGTTTTACTATTACAATGAACGTAGGTTGATTTAATTTTTGCTCAAAATATTGCATTTATTATCCTATTGATTAATATTAAATTATCATAATAGTACACCATTTCTATCATATTATATTGTTGTTATTAACTTTTGAATCGATACCACCTCATCGTTGAACAGTGTGATTAGGCTTGTGGTAAAATAAGTAATAGCTTAAAATTAATCTAAATATTTTGAAAAATGTCATTGCAATGATACAACTAAAATGTACTTACAATATACGTAAAAGTTTAAAGTCTTCACGAATAATGTTTTTTGAATTACAATAACATAACTAACATAGTTATTTTTCGTTTAAATATTTATAATGTCGTGAGAAATTGACTTTCATATGTCTTTTTTCAAATTCCAATATTACAAATGTCTATATATAGATAAATGTCACAACAATTTTGAAAATTTTATCATGTAAACAAAATAACAAAATACAAGAAAAATTTATCGAGGACAAAGAGTTTTTATTAAACGAATGAATATCCTATGTCTTAAAAAAACTTAAAACGCTCATAAAAATGAATGTGTCTTTCCATTATTTTTTTTGTTGTAGGTGGAAATACTTATGAGGAACCTTTTATTAAATTTGCAAATTTTTTGACCCAGTAAAAAATTATTAATCAATTATCAACAATAATTTATAAAAAACTAAAAAAAATTTTAATTTCTCATGCCTATAAATAGCTGAAAACGAGTAAACATATTTTTAATATTTTACTCTGTAAGGAAAATGGTCGTTTAAACATTTTTTTGAAAATTGAAAGTAGTACAGCTATTTTTTAAGGCTTATATTACGGTTATTCTTTTTGTGTAACTACAAAAAAACAAAATCAAGTTTATCCAAGACTGGTTTTGCATAAAAAACACTCATCATTGTAAAATCAATACATTCATCACTCTGTTCAGAATCCAGAATGAGTATAAATTTATGAACAAAAATCTAAAATATTTACCTAAAATAATTTTATTTTCGATACTAAAATAGAATAGAATAAAATTGATGTGCCCGGGTTAAACAAGTTATATCTGTGTGTAATCAAATATTGGTTGTGTTTTTAATTTTTTAAAACTAAAATTATTTAAAAACTAAATAATGACATGTAATTGCACAAAAACGAGAAAAATACAAATTTTCATATTTAAATCTAAAAACAATTGTTTTGGATTATGTTATATTCACAGAAATAGGAAAAAATATGATAAAATACTCCAGACTGTTAAAAAAATGAGTTAAAATATACTTCAAAATCCACTAAAAATTCAAACAATTCGTTAGAATATTATATGCACTTGAAACACATTTGTAGTATAAAAAGAGTAGTGTCGCACAATCAAAATAAAATATGCAAATCCATTGAAATCCGAGCTCTAGTTATAACCTTGAAAATAGGTCAATTCACTCAAATATTAAAGTTAACAACAAGAAATGAGTTCTGCAGAAAGAAAATTTGCTAGGTTTACGTTTGTAAGACGAAGATAATACATTGTCATTCGATTTGGTCGCACACCTACTAATCGTTAGTTATCGTTTATTCACCCGTCCATCCATTTGTCTGCGAATGCGTATTTTTTTTATTTATTGTGTCCCACGGATGGTTCATAAAGTATATTGACTAACAAAGTTGTTCTTAAGCCCTGTGGAGTCCATGGTGAATATACAACAGTATAGGGTCTAAAATTGTAGATTAATACCGTTAAACTATAAAAACTAATTGAATGTGGTATACAGTTAGAAAATTACTTAAAAATTAAATTTTAGATAATTACTTATATAAGTATAGTCAGAAATATAATATAATGCTTATAATAAAAAAAAATATAGATGAATTATTATTGCACTATATATTTCCTACATATGAAAAACTTTTTAGATATGAAAAATAGTATACTTCACATTGTTTTATGACGACAATATCGTTGGTATTATCATTGCATTTTCATTCATCATTGCCATTTTATCAAACTGTATTTACTTTTTAAAAAAAGAATGTATCACATTTATACAAATAGATAAAATCTAATCACGGTCAATGTCATGGTGTGGGGTACTTAGTGGGTTATTAGTTATTGTAATAATAAATATTATGTAATAATAAAATAATAATAATAATATTATATTTTATTTTATTGTATGTAAACATGTTTCTATTAACATTGATTTTTAATTTTTTATAAAAAAAGAATTACATATATAATAAAATAAATTTAATCAATAAAAATCATTTGGTTATATTTTGTACTTAATATTCGAGCATTAAGCTTGGATGATTAACTAAAAAAAAAAACAATTATATCCTACATAATAACCAAAACTATATTTCAGCACATACTTATTCAATGATGGCTGTAATTTTGTAAACAATATTTATCTTAATTAGTTTGAAATATACGTGATAATTCTCTAAAAAAATACACGTTCGAAATTGTATTTGTCGATATTGCATAATATATCAATGTGTAAAAGAGAACTTTAATATAAAAATAATAATAATAATTAGAAAAAAATCGTGTTCAAAACTATGAAAACATGATGTACAAAAATATATGTCATTTTATCCAAAATTGTATTCTTTTTTAAATGGATAATAATAGTGTTGAAGCTTTACAATTGCTTTAAAATCCTAGCATGTTTGTGAATCGTCTACATATTTTCTTAATCACTTCACAATCAACAAAAGAAATGATAATTCACCACCTTTAAAATTCATTGAACTTGTAGTTATATATTATTTAAAAATATTTAAAAATTCAATTACAATCGCCAATATTATACCCCCTAAAAACATAAATAAAATGGTTTTTTTAACCTGATACATATTGCAATATAACAGGTTGTATTATACTTTACAATTAAGTTGAAAACAATAAATTTATATAATTATATATCATACAGATTTGTAATTTATGTAAAATCCATCGTTTATTAGACAAAATATCTTTCTCTTTAGTAGAACAACAATACTTCACTGGTACTTTCCTATAGATGTTTCCCAAGCGTTTGACAGTTTTTGGTATGCAGGCCTTACGGTTGAACTAAAACTCATTCCACCGCCTATGATCTATCTATTGCCTTCTTAAATTCTAGGAAAAAGATCATTTTTGTAAATACTGCGGAAAGTGTAAAGAATCTCCACGGTGCTGCAATTGCTCTATTTTTATTAAATATTTTCAATAATAATAAATTCTTCATAACTTAACCATCTATCTACTGTTCTTATTGGTGTCTTTGTCGATGATCAAACTGCATCTAATAGTTAATAGTCACTATCCCAACACTGCGTTTTCTTTCATGGAATCATCGAGCCTGCTTGTTGTTCGATATTCATGAACAAATTGTGAAATAAAAATTCAAAATCCAATAAAAAGGAATATAAATCTACATTGGGAATTTATTATGTTATAAATAGATACACGTCTTAATACTTATCTATAAGTAGGCGGTGAATAGGTATCTATGTGATGATTGGTTTAGTTCTATGATATTACATACCATTTTTCGTATTGATGTTTGAAAAGAAAATGTGATTATTGTACCTACGCAAGAAACTTAAAAAAAAATTAATTTTGCATTTCTTTATTTTTTTTTTTGAATTATCAAGTAATTTAAAATAATTTGTTTTATAATTTTATACATATATATTATATTACGGTATTTGAAATATTATCAATAAAACAACGAATTACATTTTTTTGTAAAAATATTTAGTTTAATTCGTAGTTAGCACATACTTAGTTCTTTATTTTTTAAATAAGTTGTCTTGCGAATATAGATTAAATTAATCCAAAAGTTATCATATTTTTACCAAATGTATTTTGCTTTATTTAATTTTCGGGCACCCCTCGCCTGGTGTAACTATTGAACGCTCATGCAATTGCATCATCACTCATGCTCATGAATTGCCAAAAATTAAATATAATCTTGTTTACCTAACTATAAAAACTACTAAAAGCTTTAGTAAATCAAACATACCCTCTGAAGTCCAATTGTAATTTCGGAAAAATGGTTAAATTTATAAGTGTTTAGACTATGCTCTTTAGGAATAGCTTTCAGTATTTAAAATCAGGTATGGCCAAGATAAACACAAATGTAATTTAATCAACTTCCAAAAAAGCCTCGGTATTTTGTCAAAGAATTCATACATATTATATTAAAAATTCTATCGGACATTCCAGAGTATGTGTAATTCACCACCGCATATTGGTCTAAAACATATGAAAAATAGTGTCTTTCGATCCCCTTAATGTAATTAAATACCAAAGTTATAGTTAGGTGCGTTATAGCTTAAAATTAGACTTGATATTTTAAAAATTTGATTGTGTGTAAAAAAACTTCAAATCCCTAGTAAGTATTAATTTTTTTTATATTACAATTAAATAACTACATTTGTTAGAGGAAAAATCAATATTTTAGGTTTAAATATCTAAACATTGGTCAAAATAAATGGAGTTGATGCATATTTTTAAGACTTTTAAATGTATGATAATAAGGCTTATATGGAACATTGCATTTAACTCTTAAGATTTAGCTAATAAAATTTAAAATAGTAGTTATAAAATAATTATTAAACTCTTGTGACTTTGACGAATTTTGACACATTTGAACTTTAGACGAAAAATTGAAAACAAATAATCATTGTAAATTCTAGATATTTTTATTTCTATAAAAATTGTTTATGAGGAATCGTGTATTACATTTGATGGTTTTTTTTTACCAAGAAAAAACATATTAGCTTACTATACGATCGACTAGAAAAATTTGCAATACGTTAGTGTATACTCTTTAATATTAAATAGACTTGACTCCTTGCGTAATTTATTACTGTGCTTACAAAGTACAATGCAATATTGAATTCCAAGAAATCCAAAATATGATCAATCATTTTATTCACGGTATACGCAGCTTCTAAAATATATTTGAGTTCTGGTGAAATCATAGAAAACTCGTGATAATATGATATGTTAGTTTAACAATAGGTTAAGAGACCTTATATGTATTGCACGGAACATAATTATTGATTATAATTAATGTGACATAATAAGATATTATGATGTATTAATTATGCAACTTCTTTCTCAGTAGTAAATTTGTTATTAATAATTTCATATTTGTTCTCTGTTCCGAAATGTAGCTATCTAGAGTTCTGTTGCGTTTACTCAAACACCAATATTTGTATTCCTTCAAGTCCAAGCTAATAGAATGTATCAAAGCTTTAGATAGTCAACACGATGAGTTGATTCCTAAAGTGTTAGTATCCATCATGGACATCTGGAAAAGTCACAACGTGAAGACCATTGTTTTGCTGCGTACAATGGTCGAGTTATACGAATGGTGCAACAAGGACAATTGGATTAAATTGCAGTTGCCTGTTGTTTGCCACATATCCAAATTTTTCAGTGACTATGATTTTCAGCTGTCCGAAGAGTCTATGAATTTTTGGATTCGAATTATGCACGAAAACATTAAATATTGGCAAAGCAGGAAAGATGATGTCAGAGTCGTCGTCAACGCGTTGAAAAAGGTATAATCAAATGCAATGTTTTCGAGGAACTAGTTCAAAAGAACTCGTTGCAATGATTTAAATGGAAATTGAATGACATTTTCAGGAACTTAAGGGGGACGTTTTTTGTTCATTTTTTAGGGAAACATAAATGATTTTATTTGTTTTCTTTTTCGTTCATTTATTCTTAACTATAGGGAATTTAAAGAACAAAAGTTGTTTTTTTTTTAGAAATTTAGTCGATATAATGAGCTATATAATTTAGCCTTTATTCTATAATATTTAATAATATTGACAATGTTTACATAATGTCAAGTCAATCTGAGTATTCTGATCAGTATTAACTTGTATGAAATAATCGAATCAAACATTTTAAAAACAAAATAACAAAATAGGTAATTAAACAATTTATTACTACAAATTATATTCAAATTCAAATTATTGAGAAGGAAGGAAAAAACTAGTTCCTTTCTTTATGCCATGAACAAGAAACGATTTAGTTTATTCCTTTTTAACAAGATAAACGTGAAATAATTTCTTTTTTAAAGGAACTTTCCAAGCATTGAATTTAAATTTTGATATTTTACCAAAAGTTTTATTACAATTTCAACAATGCGCTTGATAGGCATGAATGATCTCGCATTAAACTAAATGTATACTCACATTATTTATCCCCATTATTACATTTAATTTATAGTTACTTCTACAGTTCTAATGATAGTACTGAAATATTATAAATCCGTTTATAGGTGAAACGAACTCACTGGAACTCAGATTGTGTAAGCATGGCAAACAACTTGCTAAACATAATGGTAATGAAAAATGTGATAAAAGACAGCTGTGTGGAAGATCCGGAGGAGATGTTCCAGGAAGGGAAGTCTAAAGTGATAAATTATTATGACTATATATCCCAGAAAATACTGAAACCACTGGTAAATCCTTCGAAATCAACTGTTTAGCGTTTCACTAAGTTCCATACATGGACATAATATGATGCTTAAACAATAGATTGTACAATAAATAATGTATAGAAAGTGATGAAAAATAAAATTTAAATCCGAACTTTTAAAAAGTTCTTTTAATTAAAACGAAAATAGTTTTAAACGCATATTTTAAGTACCATGCAAACATCGTGATGTGTGTTTTTATTTATTCGATTTAATCTTCTTATACCAAAATCCGTATAAATGATATCGTGTAAGGGTTGAACGTCAGTTTAAAAACTTTTTAATTGCCAATTTTAAGGGTTTGAATAATATTAAAATTGTTTTCTTCATCGAGCGTCACCTATTTTGTTTCATTTTGGTTTTGGCACAAATATAAATTATACAGGGCGATTTGTTTGTAAAAAATGAAATAAATTACACTTTATTGCAATATACTTATTTACATATTTTTCATGCTATTATATAGTGGTAGATAACAAAAATTAAAATGTCTCTGTGTTGTATATGTATATGTTACGGGCAAAAGTCGAAATCGGGCAAACCTCAGAAGTGCCCGGGGCAAAATGCGAACTGCCCACAATCCTTGGGCAAAATGTCATATTTCGGCTTTTGACCGGGCGAACCCAGTTATGACCAACCTCATTTGGGCAAAACTGTAGGGTCTTAAATAACTTCACTAATATTAAATAAAAATAAGTAATAATCATAAAATACTGTAAAAATATAATTGAATACACATAAATAATAATAAAAAAATAATATTTTTGTTTGTTTGTTGCTACATCATATTAGACTCACGGCATTTAGTAATACCCAAAATATTTTGTTGTTTACATTAGCATCTTCTCGTAGTGCACTTAGTTTTGCAAGAACAAAAAATAAATCTTTGTCCTCTATTAAATGAATTTTGAACTCTAGTAGTCCTCGATGGTATTTCGATTTTCGGTACATCAACGCAAGTAATTAATTGTTCCTTGCACTGAAATATTTGGTTTCTGGCCTAACCTAGTGATGACAAAATTCCATTTTTGGTTCCTAATTTACAGAATCCATTGTCAGTAATACCTAATATAACACCTAACACATTATTTGCATCGACTTTTCGTCTATAAACACAAGGCCTAGAAATTGCACTGTCGTTTCGACTGTTAGAGATGGGAATTGATTTTCGATGAATTAACAAGATTTTTTTAGTCATTTATAATCATAATAAAAACCACTATTCGTATTAAATATTAGCGAACGTATTTTAGACACTACTGTTTTACCCTTACGATAAAAGTCAGTATACGGTTTTGCCCAAATGAGGTTGGTCATAACTAGGTTCAAAAGCCGAAAAATTACATTTTTCCCAAGGGTTGTGGGCAGTTCGCGTTTTGCCCGGGCGTTTCTAGGGTTTGCCCGATTTCGACTTTTGCCCGTAACACATATATATATTACATATATATTTTTTAAATTATTATCTCAATCACCTATAATATTATAACATTGATATTGTGTCTACAGTCTGTCAGACTTACAATGTCTACAGGTCTACTGAAGTACTGCATGATTGCCGAGCGCTGTTACATATTTGATTTTTGTAAATTATTACATAACGATACTAATGATCACCTATAATCTCACAAAAACCAGCAAATAAAAAATATTTCAATGTAGTATGCAACCATAAAATAAGACGATGTACATATAAATGTACAATATATTGTTTTATTGATATAAATCTTCATTGCAATTTGTATTTATACTAAACATCTGATATATAGGTAAGTTAAGTCTTGTAATATTACTTTCCAGACCTTCGTTTGTATAATATATACTATATTATAATGTATAATATTATTATCGATGTATTATTTAGTAACCAGTGACATGATGAACAGATGTATTTTGTGTTCTATGTAAGTTATCGTTATAATATATTTACTGAATATGATTAAAAAACAATATTATCTATCTACCCATAACAATACAAATTGATTATTGGTTGTATTTTATTTAGAACCAAGTTATTAATTTCGTCTCTATTATTACGTAGTACCTACGAGTATAGTTTCTATTAATCCAAATGTGAGTTTTTACGTATCTGTTTTGTACACGTGAAATTATTAAGTACAATATTTGTCTGTATATTGTCGTGCATCAACATTCAATATTTAGTTAACAAGTTAACAAGGTTTACAAGCGACTAGCTTAAGGGGTAGGAGAATGGGGAGGTATTGTTTCATTTGGCACTCGTTTCCACTAAAAAAACTTTAAACATTCATAGCTACCTACCAAATTATTCATTGAATATTATATATTTATGACTGTAATAAAGTGAACAGGGGTAGCTAAGTAATATCCAAAACTAAAAAACTGCAATACAATTTGACTACCTGTATCTTACAGCATATAATTAATCAAATGTTAAAAATCAAAAACAACGAGTGGTTTGTTACAAAAAAAAAATGACCCATTCTATATATGCAAAAAAAGCATAAAACCATAAGTATTATGTTGTTTAAGTTAATTTATAGTTAAGTTAGAATTTTAATAAACCGTATTGGTAATTGAATAATTATTAGTTACTGATTAAGTGTTTTTATTATTTTAAAAACATTTTTTATTAACTTGTATTATCAAAACTTTTTGAGAAAATTTTTTAAATATGTTAAGTACCAATGAAGATAATATGGACGTCATGCTAGGAATATTACTGGTTAAAATATGCCCCATAAATTCAGCATTACTATTAGAAAAGATGTATTTATTTATAGATTGTTTGAAACTTTTAAACATTTAATCTTTAATAAGAAGTTTGAATCTATGCTAATTCGTCCAGTATTCAAAGTTTATGAACTTTGTTATATTCAGAATAGATTTAAAGTATAAGTTTTCATCTCGAATATATCTGAAAAGCTCTTGTCTTAACTGGTAAATTGAATAAAATAAGTATACAGAACATAATAATTATAATATATAATTGGATTATAAATTTGATTTATTATTGTTATATAATTGTTATATTTATTATTGTTATATGGTCCAAGTATAGCAAATTTGGTCTATTTTTCATACATCCCATACAATATGTCATGGTTAATTAATTTAATAAAAAAAAAATAACAGAAAACATTGATTTATTGTATTATAAAAAAAAATGAATTTATGTGTACGGATGAAAATCACGTGAACGTAAACCGATGATGACTATCGACTTAGTACAACGTGTGCACCATCAACAACTTATGCCAATTATATGCGTCTTTGCTATGAACCTGTTTATGTCAAAATATCTTTGTAAACGATTCTAGAGATCGTATAAAATATTATCTCGTTGGATGTATTGTAACTTTCAAGGGGGCTAGCTGGAGCGTATAATGTTTTAAGGTAATGTTTAAGCAATTCATATGACATTTGAACTATGTCTGTGAGTGAGTATAAGTAAATTAACTTAAGTGTGTGTTTTCGAGAATCGCTGTCACACAGTGTCGGTCACAGATGCAGCACTCGCAAGCGCATTTACATGTCAATATATCGCCAAAAATGAAATATAATCCTGTTTGCTTATCTATAAAAAATACTAAAAGCGGTAGTAAATTAAATATACTTCCTGAAGTTCGATAGAAATTTCAAAAAAAAAAAATGGTTAAAATGAAAATCGGACATTCCGGCCGAGTATGTGTAATTTATCACTACTTCTTAGTGTAAGTAATGCACGCAAAATATTTGTCCCACCGTGCAAAAAACTGTTACAGTAATGTAAAAATAACGCTTCAATGGAACTCTGAAACGTTCCTAAGTAACTTCCATCGGATGCCTAAAACCATTCCGTAAACGCAATATGCCGTGTTGTTTGTAACAATGAATAGGTAAACCATCATAGAACTATAAAACTGGTTATATTACTTGAACAGTTTTTCGGGAACATACCAGTAACGTGCTTCGATCCGTTTAACGATCATACTGGTTTTCGGACTGGATGATAAACCTATTTGTAAACACAGACTCCAGTATTAGGTATTATGAACTTCGCTTGTATAGAATTTTTTATTTCTGCATAACAATAATAATATTACAATTTAATATTAATTGGCTATTGGCATGCCAAAATCACCCCCACCCGAATCGTAATAACTTTAGTGAGCATAGTACATTATCTATATGTAATATAATGTACGGTTCGATATTCTTTTGGTAATATCCATATGAATTAATTTTGTAGTTTGTATAATATAATATATTTTGTATCATGTATCATATAAAATGTAGGCATATGAGCTGGTATAGTTGTATGTATAAAATATAATATATTTTAAGAACATTAAAACAACGTAGGTGCCTTTTTCTATACTGGGCCACCGGGGCAAGGGTATAATATAAAATCATAAAAAAAAATACTTCGATGACATGCCTAACATTATAATGTACAACGAAACCAACTGTAAATAAAAGGGTTTTTTAGAATTTTGAAGAATTAGATTGGTGCATAGGTACTACATACTCAACGCCAATACTGTCAAATTCATATTTTGGTAAATTTTTTACAAATATTTATGACTTGGGAATGAGTATACATTGTTATACATCAAAAAAATATATTCCAAATATTCATAGAGTACATGCTATGTCAAAAAATAATATACACTGTACTGTCTTTGATTTATTTAAATTCGTTCAAATAATTGTAGCACGCCACAGAAAAAATAAACACCATCAAATTTAGCTCTATTACAATTATTTTTTTTATTTTGATCATTGATATACTGAAATCGCTGTTTTTTTAAAAGAATTAGTTGGCAATTTCAAGAAATATTCCGCAAGGCTACCCAATTATATGTCATCTAGTATGTCGGTTGCGTGTTCGATTTTGATAAATCAAACGAAATTCACAAAAATAATTATTACAGTACAGTAAGTTGTAAGTTTTATGGTGGTGGTCAAGTGTAGGGGGTGACCGGACCTGCTCACGTTTAATAGGTACTACAATTTTATTACGTTACCGCTCTTTTACTAGGTCAGTACCCACTGCGCACACAATAATATAATGTCCTACCTTTATCACCTCAACAACGCGATTACAGAAAAAAGCCGCGGGGCGGACATGTTCAACCACGGTGTGGGTATAAAATATTGCAAAAAATACTCGAGATAG
Source organism: Myzus persicae (assembly GCF_001856785.1). Classification (NCBI taxonomy): domain Eukaryota; kingdom Metazoa; phylum Arthropoda; class Insecta; order Hemiptera; family Aphididae; genus Myzus; species Myzus persicae. The sequence goes on from NW_019101017.1 coordinate 18,002, forward strand.
GCTTCTGTGATAAAAGTATTATTATTATGACCGATATGTCATGGCGGTAATATACGATTGTGTGATATTATTATAAACGTGTCCGCTACTGAACACAGTTAAGTTGCCAGCCGTCTTGATTATATGTTAGGTATTGACAAAAGGTTCGGCAAGATACCAAAGTATATTATTATATATTATACCGTCGTATCGGCAATGTTCGGTCGGTGTTCGTGCCAACGTCAAATTCACGCATTACGACTAAAAATAATAATATGAAAAATGATAATAACAATAATAATAATTCCCGACCGAATACATTATACTTTGTGTTGTTTGAACCTTTTTCGCATTTAAGAAAATGTCGAGGGAAAAACGGTTTTGTATTTTGACCGTGTTTATATGTTTTTGCCCAGGTACATATATAATAAATATTTATAAACAAAATAAACGTGTTAATAATAATATTATACTCAACGATGTACAGAGAACACTATGTAATATTTATGCATAATTTTTTGATTTTATAGCACATCAGAGTATTCAGTCTGTAACGGGACAACGTTTCTGTTCTTAGTTAAATAATCATATTAATTATATTCACCGATGCGACCCTAGCAGCGTCCGGAGTAATTATCGCAACGAAAAAACGAACATACAACTGATAAATACGGGCAACAGATGGCGCGCGTGGCCTACCACCATTCCATAACGAGATATGCAGCATCGAAAAAGATGTAAAAAAAATCTTAT
>NW_019101018.1:0-16459 GCF_001856785.1 Myzus persicae
AAGCGCTAGTGGTTAATTTTCCAGCTGTTTTTAATAGTGATTTCAGTAAACACTTTATCATGATTCGTTGGGCAACCATACTATCTTAAATCGTGGTGGCGACGAAGGATGGTTTCTAGGAAATATTGTCCGAAAACGATTACTGATTAGACTCACACACACTTATGTTCGTTTACATTGCACACACTTACAAGTCACTTAAATGTCATCATGTTATATTGCCTATATTAATTTCCTTAAAACACGACCGACTGCAGCCCCCTTAAATATGATGACATATTCTTTTAAGCCAAAAAAGTTAGACTTATAGTATTTTATTATTATTTTATGAGAATGCAAGAATGCCATATTTTGTTATATACTTTCTATTTGAAAATATATCTGACTATATCTCAAATTATTAAATGCCATACGCAACACTAAGTATTGCTGTTTTCCACTTCAACATATCACATAAACACAAGTTTTTATTTGGCACAAGAACCAAAATAAAGACGTCTTAAATTTTGACTCCAGTGATTTATTGGATAAAAAAAATAACATAATATGTTAATAACATTAAATTACCATAGTATATAAAGTAAATATTGCTTTGATCCTATACAAATTATTATTAGATATTACCTACATATATTCTTTTTAGATAACGATTGGTGGGTGTTTTAAAATATTAATTTAGTTTATTTGAAGAACGACAATTTATATTGGTATATTATTTATTTATTTAAATCAAATATCTATTACCTACTAAATTATTGAAGAGTCGAGTGTAATGTGTTTTATTCCATCAATTGTTTTTTTAATTTAAAAAGCTTTTATGAGATAAATGTTTGTTTTATATTATAAAAATATGTATAAATTATGATATAACTTACCTAATTTTGTGTTTTTTGTTTTGGTAGGTTTTGATACTACATTGAATTAATATAGCTATATTCTTCTATATTATTATAAAATGTATATGAGGAAACTTATTAACTAACTATTACATTTTTTTTGTTAAAAAAATCGAAAAAATCCAGGCAAAAAAATGTTGAAATGTGTGGTGAAAATGAACGACCCAGAAATCGAGGACTAGCTATTACGTATGTCAAAAATGTGAACATTTCATGTTGTCGAAAAAACTGTGGTTTTACACTGTCGGTATACAAAAAAACTATTATTAGCTTGGGTTACGGACAAAAAATGTTATTAGTTATACATCCATATAAAATTATATCGGACTGATTTGGTGTGATATTATAATGTTTTTGATTCTGATGTGTGTGTGTGTGTGTGTTTCTTTATTTTGTATATCTTGTTTGAAGTACAATATATTTTTTAATATTTTTCATAAAAATGCTTTGATTTTAAACCTCAGTTCCTTTTTGGAAGGAAAGTGAATCTATTTACTATTTAGTATAAATAGAAAATTGTACAATTCCCTGTAGTTTTCAAAAGCGCGGGGAAAAATAAATGAATGTTAAACTGTATTCTAATGCAAAATCGGTTTATGACAAAATTGATTTTGACTCTAAAATGACCATAGGTACATGCCATTTTCACTGAATGTGTATATTAAGTATTACAATTTTCTATACACCCTTAACAGAAAAAAAAGGTGTACCGTAAAGTCAAATTAATTTTTTATGAGCAATTTTATATCAATGAATTGAAATTTCACTCATCTATTACAGTATTATACTGTGATCCACCAGCACGTAGATACTGTACATCGGTGTTGCATTTATTTTTATATGTAGGAGCTACGTACCAAAAAAGATATTATTTTGGAATTATTCATACCTATATATTAAATTTTTAAATACTGCAAACAATGCATTATGAATTTTAACTCCCCTCTACTCTGAAATTATGACGATTAATAATATACGAAAGAAATTTTCCTAATTAATATTACTCTAATTTTCTTTTTCTAGCTTCGAACCAGAAGAACAAATGTATATTCGTCCAATTTGATGTCGATTTTTGATAACAGGGCACGATTTTTTGTGAAAATTTACAAAAAAAATGGGAGTCAGAGTCAGTCCGCAGGCGCGGAACACACCGCATGAAGTAGTTTTTCTTAATTTTGTGTTTGTTTTTCCTGTCGCTTTTGAAAACTATTTTAAATTTTGACATCTCAACTAGATTCACTTTCCTACCAGAAAATTTCGTGTTGAAGAAAATCGAAGCACTTTTAATGCCCCAAACCGCGATGACAGACACACAAATAATAAAATAAAAAACACACATCATTGTAAAATCAATACATTTATCGCTAAGCTCAGAATCTAAAATATGCAGTTGAATATTAGCCAAAAATAAAAAGACAAACTAAAAAATTTTTTTTTTCTTTAAATATTATCTTTATTTTAATTAATTTTAACTATTCTAAGTACGAGTACTTAAACTTTATTATTTTCTCTGTTTACCTATATACCTAATATATATAAAAAAAAACAGTAATACAGCCAATACTGATCTCATACTTCATTCAAATTTAATATAATTATTGACCTTGATTCATGAAATATATTTACCTGACTACAAAGTGCTTGATTTTTGACGAACTATCAAATTATGCACTAAAAACTTAATATATATGCTCTCATAATCAAAAATATATCCTTTTATTTTTTAACCTCAATGTGCAAAAAATATACACTAAAAATGTCGAGTAGGTATTTGATGACATTAATATGCCATCATTCCATCAAGCTTTTTCCATCATGCCATTTAATTCCACATGCTACAATAAAGATTTAGTTATTAGATAATGGTGTGCTATAAAGTTAGTTCACTGTGCTCCTAAAACCAATACTATTTGGTCTATCTTAAATCGTGGTTTGTGGTTATTACTCATATTAATTTAGTAGGTAATACCAATACTATTTTTTCATTATAATATATTATTTAAATGTAATATGGTGATTTGATATCTTTGGCTATAATAATATAATATGCGAGAAGCTGCTTATAATATCTATATAATAGATCGAACGCCGAATTCTGTGACTCGTCGCTGATATCGGCAACATTTTTTTGTATTGATTATTAATACGCTTTAGCTACATCCTTATTAGTTATTACACTGTGATCACAGATTATCTTACAGGAATAACTTTTCAAAATAAATGTCCATTACGGAAACAATTCTAACGAAATTATACGTAGAGCGTTACTTTATCGTTTGCCTTAGCAATTTATGTCACTGTACACTGCGCATATAAGGCTTTGTGTTAATCTGCTCAACCATAATATTATATTGATATTATGTGTACGGGTCAGGAGCACATAAAATAATAAATTTAATAATAGGTAGGTACACTATCCCAGTAATCTATGTAATTAGTTAATACGCGGCATCGTAAGACTGACGGGCCTACCTGATAAGTGTTTGGGTATGTGACTGTGTGGGAGCAATAGTGTAAATAGGGATATCCGGAGTTCGTTAAGTTTTTAATTTTTATCTTTTTCAAAGCCCTCAAACGCATCCGCTGTCTTATCGACGAATAATATTGAATTGTCTAAGTGCGTCCTTGGTTCACAGCTCTCTAGCTGGTATATATAGCTATATTTATTTGAGATAAACTAATCGACTGAACACTTTTAAAATACAGATCTCATGCTCGAATATTTATGATGGCTAAAATGTACAACTATAATAATACTTTGTACGTAATTTTTACAACAACTATGGCCTTGGAAACGGTGCAGAATAAAATTCATTTGATTTTAATTTTGATAGTAACTAAGCACGACTATAAGTCTATAATTTACTAATTTACTGTCAATAAGTGATAGTGAACTGTTTACGTCATATTAAAAATATTATGACACAGCAGTTATTCCGTCGCTTACGGGCTTACTAGGTACTCACTCGATTGACGTCATTTTTTTCATAGCTGTCGTTTGTAGCACAATGTTTGAACATTAATAACATATTAATATATTATAAAATAATGATATCACTAAAATACTAAATTAAAACTATATAGAGGTGTTCGATAGAGCGTTGTCTATAACACTATAAAATAGGCTTATAGCTATTGTGTTATTGTTAGTACAGAAAATATATTAAATAATATATACTATAAATTATAAACAAAGGTAGGTAACAATAATTGATTGATAACGACTAATGAGTAATAATTAATAAATAATTATACGTGTTGCTGCTTAGTAATAAATTACCTAGGCGATATAAAGGTTCACACTTTCACAGCAACAAATATGTAAATGGTAAAACACATAACAGGTATGTATCTAATACATGCAATATAAAAATTATCTATGGCCCTTCTGGTCTAACAATAATAAAATGGTAGATAATAATAATTAATACATATTAATTAATAAATTATTTGTGCATTTTCGAAACATTTGATGAATTTTGTCAAAATTTGAACTTTAAATAAAACAAACTTATGAGGAATCTTGTATTCAATTTAAAAATCTTAAGTTTAAATAGAATTCTTTAATTGATATTACTAGAATAAAAACTAAAAAAAATTGAAAATATACACAAACAGTTCAAAACGAGTCAAAATATTTTTTTTAATTTTATGGAGTATACAATTTCTATTATAAACATTTGGTGAACATTTACGTTCACCGTTTACGTCGACGATCATTTTTATTTGAGTTACACCAAATATCAAAATTTAATTAGACGAAAACCTAAGTTTGAGATTTTGTGTTTGGAGATGAATGTATTGATTTTACATACCTTATATTTTTAATAAGGTATTGTCTTTAGTGGTTTAAAGTTCTGAAGAGTTTGAATTGTAAAAAACTGATGATTTATGCAATTTTCATAATATTTTTACCCTTTAGTAATGTACGAGTATGTAGTATGTTTTGACAGAATACATTATTTTATTTTACCATTGTTAAGTCCGTTGCATTATGTAATCAAAATAGTTATAAAATATTTTAGTGGGTACTACAAAGAATAATTTAAGTATGAACGACATATTATATTTGAATGTAGGAAACTCAGAATTCTATAGTCAGTAGTCACTATATTATACATATTATAGTTGTATGATTAGAAAATAAGAATGACTTAAGAAATGACTTAGAATGACATATCTTATAAATGTTATTAATTAAATCAAAATATATGATATGCATTTATTTTTCATTAAAAATTACTATTCTTTGTTGACTTTTACAGTGTATTATTCTATAAAACACCTAAATTATAATTATTATATTTGTTGTACTTCTCTGTAAATCTAGTATAGCAATATAGGTAAGTGCAATACAATTTATTATTGATACTACAGTATGCAGGCCCGCACTGGCATCACTTATGACTTATGAGTCGATTGATGCGATTGAAAAACATTAAAGGGCTCCTTAATTTTTGTTATATAAACCCATAGGCGATAAGTGAAGGTTCTTTAGATCACAGGTTAAAAAATTATCGTTCTGCCGTACTTTAGGTATCCTGTTTGTCACAGTATAAGAAGGCGTTAAATTTGAATTCAACGATATATCATTATTATATAAACAATAAACAATTTTGAGCTAAAACAGTCTGTCGGTCAGCCTATTTTATCATAATATTTTTAAATTACAAAAAAATATCAAAATTGGTAGTATTCGTTTGAATATCTAATTTTGTTCAAATTTTACCTTTAAATAGCAATAAGAAAAACTGTGCTTATATATTTATAGGTTTTAAGGAGACAGTATGAACAATACTTATTAGAAACTTAATTATAAATAATATAATTATAGTTATATTATTATAATTATAAAACTTCGAAATAATTTGCAAGTTTTCGAGACTTTGTTGAACTTTGTTTTTTTCTGTTTTTTTTTTAACTTTAACTACTTATAAAAAATGCTGTCTATAGATATCTTTGATACTAGATTCTGAGCCGAGCGTTGAATGTATTGATTTTAAAATGATGTGTGTTTTGATATTTATATTTATTTTTATTTTTATTTGTGTGTCTGGCATCACGGTTTCTTGCTAAAAAAGTGTTTCGATTTTCTTCAACAGCAACTTTTCTGGTAGGAATGTGAATCTAGTTGATGCATTCAGGAGGTCAAAATATTTTTTCCAAATAGTTTTCAAAAGCATCAGGACAAGCAAACAAAAAATTAAGGAAAATTGGGAATTTTTACGCAAACCCATTGTTAAGTTTCGAATTTAAATTTGTGGACTGTATGAGATTTATATTAATTTAAGAATATAATAATATAGTTGGTTTAATTTGTTATATTATATTTTTATTTACGTGGCGATTGGCAGTCGAACGCATACTGACACTAGACACTTATAATATTATATGTTATACATAGTACTCACTATCGTGAGCGATAATGCGACAAAGTCCGATTTTACAATAANGGTTCTACTGTACTAATATTATGTATATTGCATACAACATATTATTACATACTTATACCTATCACGCACTCAAGATTGATTTATTTTGCAGTGGGGTCTTTGCCAATCGATATAAGACTTATAGGACTATAGGGGTGACCAGTGGTGGATCTATGGGGGGGTTGGCGACGTGGCGATCGCCCCTCCCTTGGGCTTATTTTTTTTTTATTAAAAAATCAGAGTTAAAAGGTAGGTAACAATTAAAAATGAATGTTAAGTTTTAAAAAATATTTAGCTTTTCAATTTATTTATTTTGTACATTTTATAGGTGATATATTACCAAAAAATGTTTTTAATACTTTGGATGCATGTTGTGGGATAATCTTCCCAACAATTAAATCCTTGCTTTCTATACTTGCTAGTTTACCAATTAGTACTGCTTCCACTGAACGCAGCTTTCCTCTTTGCGCAGGTCAGATAACTTATGATAAAAATAAAAATTTTGCTCTTTAATTTAAAATGAAAATATCTGCATCTAAATTCCAAAATGATTTGCATGTCTGCTTATTTCTCATTGTTTTTAATTTGTAGATTAAAAAACTGGTTGAGATCGCGAATGGGCGAACATATTCTGACTGGCTTGGCTTTATTGCACACGCATAAAGGTATTATTGTTAACATAGAAGAAGTAATTAATAGATTTGCAAATGAAAAAAAAAGAAACGTTAAATTATTATTATAATTATACCTATTTTTTATTTTTGAATAATACATTGTTATAGCTATTTAAAACAAATAAAGGTACCTACAATTAATTTTAAGTGTTGTACTCCATTTTCCACAAATTGCTTAAACTACGGTCAAGTCTTCATTGCTGGGGCAAAAACAGGAAATGCTTTTTTTGGTGTGGGGGGGGGGGGTTGAAAAAATGTATACTGATAATTTTATAGTATACGGATTATACAATTTGATCCGGATTGATATATGGATTTCTGGGGGTGGTGACCCCCTCCACCCACCAGGTTTGACCATGCTCAATGTACTTGTATACTACTCATGGATATTCCTTTATGGAATTCGCCCTCCCTTTAACCGAGCTTCAGATCCGCCCCTGGGGGTGACACATAGAGAATAGAGATCCGCCACCGCTAGAGGCTCGACACTCAACTTGGCCACTAAGTTGATGCATGAGAGGTGCGTTTACAAACACACACGTAAGCACGTAAATGAGTGTGAATAGCGCATGCGCAAATCGCCACCGAGGCGGCCACAATCTACTTTCACTGAACGTTTTCTATCGGGTACATTGTATGCAGCCACACTACTCACTAGGAAAGAGGGACTGCGCTCGCACACACTGTGCGATATTGTCACTGATATGCGGGCCCACTTCCGTAACTCGTTTTTCAGTAGCTTAATCTTAATAACTAATAATTCATAACCGATAACTAGCCAATATTTCTTCTACTATCAATAACCCATACTATTTAAATAATACTAATTTATGATATTTATTTGAAACTGTCCAGGAATGTTATATTAAGCAAATATTTTACTCCTTAACAACATATTTTTATACTTGGAAGTTCCAAAGTATAAATTAATTGTACGATTTAATTCACAATATAATAGTTATAATTTTTGATATTTGTCAATAAAATTTTATGAAGTATTGTTATTATGAAAAAGTTCTAAAATGAGACCTTTTCAAAATAAAAAAAATTGCAAGTACGCGTGGATGAACTTATAGTTCTTTGGATTTGTATGTTGATAAATAATGCGTGTGTCCTTTAAAAATGCCAATAATTAAGAATATTAAAATAGGTATTTGTAGTAAAAATTATGTGATGTAAACTAATTTATTATTTTATCAAAGCCAAAAACGTTTAGCAACCGCTGCATTATAATATAATATAATTATTATTATCGTTATCATTCTTATTTTTGTCACAAAATCGAAGCATAATATTAAGGAACCCATAATTAAAAATTATTGTGAAGTAGATGCATAAAAAAATTGTACAAGTGCCACAATAGTTAGAAATTTATTCTTTAGAAAAACCACACTCCCAACTCCTTTAATTACCTGCATCCCGGCATCCAACTTAAGTTTTAAATCATACATTTTTATTCCCTTATTAAGCAGGCGACTTACAGCTCTAAAATTATTTTCATGCACTATTTTTAATAACAGATACATAAATACACCATTATCCACAAATTTTTTTTTTTCAAACCACTATACATAATACAGTGACCTTCAAATACTGGACACTCTCAGGCGCTGAAATTTTGCTCGCTTTTTGGATTTGTCCGTTAGGGGAGGATTCACTGTATTTGGAACGAGTAGGTAATCACTGTTTTACATAGTTGAATTTCTGAAACTCTGAACTATAATGTACTTTAAACATTTCTCTAATAAGGTCTGTCATCACGAGTAAACATGACCTTGGCGCTCATAAAATAGAAAGCTTTATAGATTGACGCTCGGCACACTGAAGTAAACAAACAAAATAGCCGTGCGATCCCGTCCGTGAACGTGAACGCATATAATATACGTAGTCGATATACTACCAACATATTGATCAACCATAGACGGTGTGTGGTGTAGAATGTATATAACAACATATTGTATACTTTTACTGTACTAGAAGGCATTAAAGCGAATCAACACAATACCCCTTTAAGACCTGAAATCAAAATAGTAAGTTTCATCAAAATGCAGAAGATGGTATTGAAAAATACAGGATTTTAAAATAAACGATGGTAACTGAAAGGTACTATAGATAAATCCCTATATTGAAAATAATGTATAATTGTTATGTAAAAACTGCAATAGTGGGTTTTAGAATCGGTATTATGAATAAGTCTTAATTATCAGTGCTGACGATTATGTTAATAATATTAAGCGTTTAATTTTAAACCTATCTTATAGGTTATATCTAATAGTATAGTAGTATAAAACTTGATGTCTAACAAAAATGTAGGCATTTTTAGAGTTTATTTTTCAAGAAATATTGATTTGGGTTTTTTTTTATAAAAAAGTTTACTTTTCATTTATTGGAGTATAGTTCTCATATTGGATGTTTTTTTTACTATTGAAAATTGACAAAACCATACAACTTCAGCTTTATTTTCGTTAGTGATTTACTAAAATTGACAAGTTCTCCAGCGCAACGTAAGCTTTATGAATTCAAATATATTTTCATTTTTCAAATCAAGCCACATGTTATGAAGTGCTGATATTTTTTTACTCATAAATTGGTTTGAATATTTTACACAAGTATAGCTGCTGAAATAACATAATATATGTAGATAGTGAAAATAATTCAAAAACTGTAAATAGCAAGCACAATATACATTTTGTATTTATTCTATATAATTATACCTTTGTATTACTTGATACCTATGTATTTTATAATACTGTTACAATGCCATATTTTGGAAGGGTCTGAAGGGTTGAAATTAAAAACCTCAATTTTCGTGAACATCGTCTTGAAAAAAAATATTTATTTTTACATTATGAATTATATTATATGGCTTTATTATAGATTAAAGCTATACAATTTTTTGAACCCCAATCGACACACACACAAATAACCCAAAAATCTCACCCCTATACACATTTTAGTTTAAAACGACAGTGTACTGATGTAATGTATTCAGTTGACACCTTTGAGTACCCTATATTAGAAGATTGGTGATAATGTTGATCATAAATAATATCCTACTATTGCCTTAAACATAATTAGTAGCTAAAACGTCAGATAATTTGAAATTTGGGACTGGGACTTTTATACTATAATACAATTTACGAAGGTATACCATATTATCCGGAATCCGTCGGGCGTTAATCACCCCACTCCGATTCCGGGATTGATTTCATTAATAAGTTTGGAATGGAACTATGTTGGGGGAAAGAATGAGATTGTTAAGTTTCGAATTTAAATTTGTGGACTGTATGAGATTTATATTAATTTAAGAATATAATAATATAGTTGGTTTAATTTGTTATATTATATTTTTATTTACGTGGCGATTGGCAGTCGAACGCATACTGACACTAGACACTTATAATATTATATGTTATACATAGAACTCACTATCGTGAGCGATAATGCGACAAAGTCCGATTTTACAATAATTGCCGATAAAATATACGCGTCAACATGCCGCCAGCCTTGAAACATTTAAATAATTTTCAACATAAACTTTAAACAACTATTAAATATTATAATACATCAAAATAATAATAATATTATAAATTACAAAATTAAGAATTACGATATAATAAGAAAATTCATTTCAAACAAATTATACATTAATAAATATTTAACAGATAAAAATTTTTTAAGATTATAATTACACAACAACAAAAAAAAACATGTGTTTTATTTTATTGAATTTTAAACATTACCTTCGAATGGAAGAGGACATAATTTTCTGACAGACCTTTTTACCTCCTTGCCGCGGCTCAAAACAGTAGCCACTCGAACGACCCCGTCAGCTCCAGCCTGCACGCGTACTACGCGACCAAGAGACCATGACAAAGGAGTTATGTTGTCTTCCTTTATTAGTACCAAAGTACCAACGCTTAAACTTGGACCTTTATTTGACAACCATTTTTTTCGGGTCTGTAGTTGGGATAAGTATTCGTCATTCCAACGTTTCCAAAGACACTAAGTAAGTCGAGTCACGCGCTGCCATCGCTTCAAGCGGTTATCAGGTACAGACGACAAGTCAGGTTCAGGTACTAAACAGGTAGGTTCACCAATAAGGAAATGAGCTGGTGTTAATGGTGTCGCGTCCATAGGATCGGAGGAAAGAGGAGTGAGTGGGCGAGAATTTAAGACAGCTTCTATCTTTATTAAAATAGTATTTAATTCCTCATATGTCAAATGCGATTCGCCCAATACCCGGTATAGATGAGTTTTTATAGATTTTATAGAAGCCTCCCATAACCCACCAAAATGAGGCGATCGGGGGGGAATAAAATGCCAATTAATACCCTCTGTTGCTAACGCATTATACATTTTGTCCAAATGGGTCACTGACTGGAACAAACATTTAAGCTCTAAAAGCTTTTTATTGGCGCCGACGAAATTAGTGGCGTTGTCACTATATATATCAGAACATACGCCACGACGACCAATAAATCTTTTTAACGCGTTCAAAAATGCATCGCTAGTCAGATCACTTACAAGTTCTATGTGGACAGCCCGAGTACTAAAACAAACGAAGACGCAAATGTAGCCCTTAGTCACTGCTGCCCTTTTTCTCAAACTGGTTTTGATTGTGATTGGACCGGCGAAGTCCACTCCGCATTTTTTAAAGGCTCGACATGGTTCTAGGCGTTCCGCTGGTAAATTTCCCATTATAGGTTCCACTATAATGGGTCGGAGTCTAAAACATTTAATACATTTATGAAAAATATGTCTGGCAGTATTTCGACCGCCTATTATCCAATACTTCAAACGTGTATTGGCTAACATAGCTTGAGGACCGGCGTGCATCAGTTTTTCATGTTCATTTTGCAATATTAAATTTGCAATAGCGCTATTTTGAGGTATTAAAATAGGACTGCGCTGATATTGGTCTAAATATAGAGCATTTTTTAATCGACCACCGACTCTCATAATTCCATTTTCTAAAAAAGGTTGCAAATTTCTCAATTTACTGTTGTTTGGCAGAATAGAATTATTTATTAAACCATTTATTTCACTTGACCAGTAGTATGATTGTGTTATTTTGATAACGGCAATTTCAGCTGCTCGTAGTTCTTCGAGTTGAATGGGACCCATGATTTCAAGTTTTTTGACACGGATTTTAATAAAACGCAAACAATACGCAAACACTCGTAATAATTTATTCCACGAGGAATAATCTTTAATTAAGTTTGCATTTACGGGTTTTATCAATAAAGTGATTTTTTCTTTTGCTTCCGGTATTATACCGGCGTTAACGTTGATCTTGGATTTTGGCCAGTTTTCGGAATTATCGGTGAGCCAATGAGGACCCTCCCACCATAAATCATTATTTATTATTTGATCGGCACCGCAACCGCGAGATATTAAATCGGCTGGATTATCTTGAGTGCTCACGTGATTCCATTCATTTAACCTGGTCATATCCTGTATTTCACTTACTCGGTGAGCCACGAAAGTTTTCCACTTTGACGACGGGGAAGTGATCCAAGCCAATGTTATAGACGAGTCCGTCCAAAAATATTTATTTTTTAAATTTAATTTTAATTTCGGTAAGACTTTATTTGCTAAGCGCGCGAGTACTACGGCAGCGCATAGCTCCAGGCGAGGTAGGGATATTATTTTTAACGGTGCTATTTTTGATTTTGCGCAAATAAGTTTGGTGACGTGTACATTTGTATTACTCGAACAACGAATGTATAAACATGCACCATATGCTAGTAAACTAGCGTCGGCAAAGCCATGTATTTGTATTTCATAGTCAGTTTCGGTACCAAGATATCTAGGTATTTCTAATTCACGTAAATAATTTAAAGAACTTACATAACTTTTCCATTCTTTTTGAACTACAATCGGTACAGGTTTATCCCAATCGCATTGCAATTGCCATAATTTTTGCATTAATATTTTTGCGCGTATTACTATAGGAACAACGAGTCCTAGTGGATCGAATAATGAAGCAATTTGTGATAATATATTTCTTTTGGTAACTGGTAGATCGTTGAGCGTTGTTATTTCAATTTTATATTTAAAAACATCGCGTTCCGGACACCATAATAAGCCTAAAATTTTAGTCATTTTATTTTCAAGCTCCATTATGGTCATTGATTTATTTCCTATATTAGGCATATCGGCGAGTAGCTCGGAACTATTTGACATCCATTTTCTTAGTGGAAAACCACCCCGGAGCATAACTTCGATTAACGAATTACGTAACCTTAACGCGTTATCTTTGATGTCCGCACCACCCAAATAGTCGTCCATGTAAAAATCGGATTTAATGACGTCGCAGGCGTCAGGAAACATGTGGTATTCCTTTTCAGCTAACTTAGCTAAACACCCGGTCGCCAAAAATGAAGCTGGAACCGTCCCGTAGGTTACCGTGTTCAACCTATAGGTACGCAGTGGCTCTTCGGGATTTGCGCGCCAAATAATTTTTTGATAGCTACGTTGCTGCGGGTCCACCCATATTTGGCGATACATTTTTGATACGTCTGCGGAGAACGCGAATTTATGTTTTCTAAAACGAGCCAAAATAGTAATCAATTCCTCCTGTATAGTAGGACCCTTTAACAACGCATCATTCAAACTAAGTCCTATGTCCGTTTTGCATGACGCATCAAATACCACGCGCAGTCTTGTAGTAGTACTATTTGTATTTATCACGGCATGATGCGGTAAAAAATAGTCATTTACGCCGATTTTTTTTTCTTCGTTTTCCAAAACGATATCCATATGATTTAATTCAATATATTCTTCCATAAATNTATAGTCCCGCCGGCGAGAGAACGCTTTTGGGCGGCGACCAAAATTCGTCCGATCTCGCGCATTCCCACCACTAAACCTTCCCAAACGCTGGCCGCCGTCAACTCTGGCCGCCGCCACCGTCGCCGCTACCGTCGCGGCCGCCGTCTCCGCCACCGACTAGGTGGTAGAGTGGGAGAAATTTGGGTACGAAACCGCGGAGCTCTGTCATTTGGATGCGCGAACGAGTAGCGTTCTCTCGCCGGCGGGACTATAGTAGTACTATTTGTATTTATCACGGCATGATGCGGTAAAAAATAGTCATTTACGCCGATTTTTTTTCTTCGTTTTCCAAAACGATATCCATATGATTTAATTCAATATATTCTTCCATAAATTTAATATATTCTAATTTTAATACAGGGTTGAATTTAAGTCGCATTTCCAAAGAAAAAAAACATCGTAGCGCAGCCGAGTAAGAATTGCCTATTTCTTTTATTTCAGTTTTAAATGGTAATTTTACAATAAATTTACCGTCTACGCCTTGGCGAACGGTTTGATTAAAATACGCTTGACAAGCCTTTTCTTCCATTGTATAATTATTTTTATCATTTGATACAGTTTCTAAGCGCCAAAATTTCGAGATTTGATCCTCCAAATTATTTATTACGATTTCGCTTAGTAACGTAATATTTCCCCGATCGATATTATTCTTGCATTTTGGTATAGGCCCAGCAATTATCCATCCTAACTTCGTCTCTTGTATGATTGGCCCGGCACTGGTCGATTTAATTTGCCCTGGACGCATTAAGTCGAAAAACAATTCATTACCTAATAACATATCAATTTTTTGCGGCTTATTGTATGCGTTGTCAGCTAATACAATATTATCTGGTACATTTATACGCTTTGGGTCAATGACCTGTGCGGGTATGTCATTAGTTAATCTAGGTAATATTAAGCAAGATATGGTTTTTTCGTAATCGCTTGTGCGGGATCTTATCTCCACCGTCACCGCGGACGTTATAGTTAACGTGACCATACGTCCCGCTTTGAGCGGGACAGTCCCGCTTTCGAACTAAGTGTCCCGCTGTCCCCAAAGAACCTAAAAATGTCCCGCTTTAAGAAAAGTCGACTTGTGGTAAGTATTAAATTTTATTAAATTTTTTTTAGTATTTTATTTGATTGATCACAAATCACAATCATACATTATTTATACTATTATACTGTATAGTCGTATAGACGTTCATCAATACACAAATTTTTCAAAAAAACGGATTCACCTTCTTCTAAGGATTTTGAAGTTGCTGCGGCTGAAGCCACTTGGGCTTATCATACTGTGCAGGAAAGTCATAGCTTTCGTTCGAATGATTGTGCGTCAAAATTAATACAGACATGTTTCGAGCAAAAATTTAGATGTGCTCGCACTAAGTCCGAGGCTATTGTTGTAAATGTTTTGGCGCCTATGGCAATACATGAGTTAAATGACCATCTCCGTAAAGCGAATTACATTACTTTACTTACGGACGCTTCAAACCATGGTTCTACAAAATTATTCCCTGTCTTAGTTCGTTACTTTTTACCGTATGAAGGAGTGCAAGTAAAGATTTTAGAATTTCAAGAGCAACCGGGTGAAACATCAGATATAATTGTGGATTATTTAAAACAAGTATTGACTGAAAATGAACTATCGTCAAAAATTGTGGCGTTTTGTGGGGACAATACTAACTGCAATTTTGGAGGAAAAAATAGAAAAGGAGTTAATAACGTTTATGCAAAATTGAACACCTCTCTTGGAAGGACTCTCATAGGAATTGGATGCGGAGCTCACATAATCCACAATGCAATAAAAACAGCTGCAGATTGTTTACCTGTTGATTTTGAATGCATAATTGTAAAAATATATTCATTTTTTTACATTTATAGCGTTCGTGTTGAAGCTCTTAAAGAATTTTGTAATGAAGCTAACACAGAATACAAAAAACTTCTTGGTTATAGTAAAACTAGATGGCTTGCGTTGATGCCTGCACTGGAAAGAGTTTTGAAAATGTTTCAGCCATTAAAAAATTATTTTTTGAGCATTGATAAATGCCCGAATATACTGAAAGAATTTTTTGAAAATCCCAGCTCTGAATTATGGTTGTATTTTATGCACGCACAATCAGCTACTTTTCATCAAGCTGTATTAAAGATCGAGGGCCAAAACGTTTCTGCAATAGATGTCGCAAATGAAAATAATCAACTTCAAAATAATTTAGATCAAAAACAAAATTCATGCTATCTTCCCCACGCCACCCGTAATATAATGGTAAAATTACAAGAAACTGGTGATATAAATAAAGAAAACGTAAAAACTGCAGCGTCTAATTTTTATAAAACAAGCAAAGAATATTTGGAGCAGTGGAATCAGTTCAACGAAGAAGTAAAACAATTTGAATGGGCAAATCTGAGAAAGGTTCCCTCGTGGGAAGACGTACAAAAAGTGATGGACTTACTAATTGAACAGAAATTTATAAGTAGCAGTCAAGACACAGGAGTGTTTGACGAGTTTTCACTAATTTCTAAGTATATAACAGCTCAAAAAATTTATGACTGGAACACCGGGAATATACCTACTGAAAATCGTTGGGTGGAAGTATTTACGCACTTTAATGCTAATGATCTCTCACACGTGAATTTTTCT
>NW_019101018.1:16581-20565 GCF_001856785.1 Myzus persicae
CCCCCCCAAAAAAATATTCAATTATTTCCTTAAATATTAATAAGCTTTTTAATATTCAACTATAATTCTTATTTTTTTTTTGTTTTTTTTTTGGAAAAAAATTAATTAATTTATTTTTATTTTAAGTTAAAAATTATTTTATATGCCTATGATAAATGTGGTGAATCGTAGATATCATTAGCTGTATGCCTGTATGTCTGTATTTGTCAATTGTTTTTTAGAAAACTATTTATTTCAGTACATTGGTATGATTATGAACCATGGAACAATATAGAAACGAAACTCGATCAGCTGATTGGGGGGGGGTCTTGTTTACCTATGATCTGAAGTCTGAGCCTCCGAAAAACATGAAAATGTTTCCACGCACCAATATGATGTTAGGCCCAAGGTTACCCATATTATGATAACGTTCCGGAACGTTGGCGGGATACGCACGCGGGGTCGGCTTGTTTACCATTCCCTATTACACGTTCTTCGACATGAGTGCATTTATGTACTGCCTTATGTTTATTTACTTTAATTTTCAGTTTTCAATAATGTGTTTTTAAATTCGGCTAACCACGTGTTTTTTAATTCCCTATTCGTCGCAGTAGTGAGCTGTCAAACCTAGTTAGAACAATGGATAACCATAACAATGGTTCAAATAAAAAGTGTTTTTCGATTTTTAACTTTTCAACTAAAAAAGATTCTAGTACAAACGAAGAACAACTAGATCAACTACATAACGATAACGTCGATTCTCTGTGTGCAAGTAGCAGTCTACCACATGACATTGCTCATGTTGTGCCATCAATCACTGTTACTTCTCATAATTTAATTCAATTGAATCCAAACACAGAATGCGATCTTGGGACTTTGGAAACGGGTCCTATTCAACCAATACTAAAAGTATGTATTTACACCTATGTCCTATAATTATCAAACCAATTATATTTAATTGAAGTATATTAAGCTTTATCTGCTTCTAGTTATAATTTGTTTATTTAATCAGCTTATAATTTAGCGCATAATGTTTATTGAATTCAGTTTTATCCTAAAACCAAATTTGGTACTCAAAATCGATCCTTTTCATCGGCTTACTTTAAAGAATTTAACTGGTTAGAATATAGTATCAAGTTAAATGCCTTGTTTTGCTATGCTTGCCGTTTATTTGCAGTAGATTCTGGTCATATCGAAGACACATTTAAGACTGTGGGTTTTAATAACTGGAAAAAGGCAAGTATTCCTATTGTGTACTTATTAACATATTAATATGTATTACTATCAATTTTATTATGAATAATTATTGTTTTTTTTCTTACATTTTAGTTGGCTGGTTCAAGAGATGCAAAACAAAAAAAAACTAAGTTGCAAAAACATGCTCAAAGTGAACATCACTTGACAGCAATAGTTAAATGGGAGTGTTACATACATTCTAAAAAACTAGGAACAAATTCAGTAATTTCACAGTTGTCAGCAGCTAGCAAAGATCAAATATTGAGAAATCATGAATATATGAAATGTCTAAGTGATATAGTGTTATACCATGGCCGTCAAGGAATTGCACTACGAGCACATAGAGAAGACGAAAATTCATTAAATAAAGGTATTGAAAGTTTGTTTAGTTAGTTTAGTTTTTATTAAAATACAACTTATTAACTTGTTAATTGAATTTTAATATAATATTAATTTCAAATAATTTTTAGGAAATTTTAAAGAAATGTGTTCTCTTTTCGCAAGACATAATTCTGATTTTGCTAAAATATATAATGCTGAAAAAAAAAACTACACTAGTTGGGCAATACAAAATGAGTTGATAACTATTTGCGCAACATATTTAAAAGATATTATCATTAATGAAATACGAGAATCAGGAATGTTCAGCATACAATGTGATGAAGCTCGGTAATAAAATAATAAATTAGTAATAAAATTAAAATATATTATCAATACTTAACCATATTTTATTCTCATATATTTAATTAGATTAGTAACTTAACTAGGTATAGTAACTAGTAAGGTATTTAAAACAACACAAATTATCTTGAGTATAAGTATTATTATTTTCTTTTTAGAATATGTATTATAATATTTTGTTCTTATTACAGGTGTCATAAACAAGAGCAACTAGCACTTTGTATTAGATATTCAAAAAACTTAGAAGTTTATGAAAGATTTATTGAGTTTTATGATGTCTCAGAAAACCAAAATGCTGATTCCTTAGTTGCTGTTTTGCTTCATTTCATTAATTCTTCAAATTTGAGTAATGTCCCTATTATTGGACAATCCTATGATGGAGCGGCAGTTATGTCTGGATCAGTGGGAGGTGTTCAAACCAAATTAAGACAATCCCATCCTTCAGCATCTCAAGCTGTTTATGTCCATTGCATGGCTCATAAGGTTAACTTAGTCGTTGTGGATATGTGCAAGCATTTAAAAGTAATAATTGCAATAAACAATGTTGATACTATTTTAATTTTTGAATATTTTAGGATGCTAGGAATGTATTTAATGGTCTAGAAGCTTTATATGTCCACTTTTCTAAGCCAGCTAAAGACCAAAAATTGACAAATATGCAAAACAAACTTGGGTTGAAAAACACTAAACTAGAACAACTAAGTGATACTAGATGGGTTTGTAGATTTAAAAGCTGCAATGCACTTATACAAAACTATAAATCTATATTAATGACATTGGATGATGAAATACTTGAACAAAAATCAAAAGATGTGGCACAAGCAATTGGTACGTTATTTAAATTATTTAATTATGAGTTATATTCTTTTTTTTTTAATGTTTTGTACCTATTTGATTATAGGAGTCCGTGCAACAATAAGTAATTTCAAATTTATATTATATTTATTTATATTACATGAAGTTCTTCAGTCCATACATATATTGAGTACTCAGCTTCAGTTAAAAGGAACAACTTTGGGCCAATCAGGAAATTTAATAAAAGGAATAATTTCAACGCTCGAAAATAATCGAAGTGCTGAACATTTTTCTCAACTTTGGGATGATATCAAAAAATTTTGTTTTGAACATAATATTTCAATTAATATCCCATTACAAGGTAACAACTTACACTATAATATTATACATCAGTTTAAATGTATAAAATACAGTTTAATGATATTAACAGGATTAAAAAGACTCAGAAAAGAACCTACTTACTTAAGTGACTATGATGTAACTTTTTCAACTGCCGCAGAACAGTCCAACAATTATTTAAGCGATGATGATTCGGATAAAAAAGAATATTGGAAATTAAACGCCTTCTATGTCATCATGGACTCAATTATTTGCAGTATGAAAATACGATTTTCTGAAAAAAGTTTATGCCTTGCTACTTCTGCTGATAGACTAATGCAATTTGATTATGAAGGAAGCTCATTCCTGGTTGAACATTATAAGGTAGGTTACATTTATACAAACCTTTTAGTATTTACTATTTACAATGTAAAACATTTCATAATAAAAAATAAAATGTATTTTCAGGATATATTAAACATTAACGAAAAAAATTTAAAAAGCGAAATGTTGGTGTTCAAAAATATTATTGGTGATAATATAAAGGACTTCAATTTTATAAAAGAAAATTTGAATAAAAAAGTGTTTCCAAATTTATATTTAATGGTACAAGTAGCCATTACTTTGCCGATTTCATCCGCCACATCAGAACGCTCTTTTTCAGCTATGAGGAGGATAAACACATATTTACGGTCCACAATGAACCAAGATCGGTTTAGTAACCTATCAATACTCCATATTGAAAAAGACATTGAGATTCCAATTGAACAAATATTAAAAATATTTATTGATAAAAATAAAAGAAAAATGAAACTTTGAATAAATAAATAGATTTTGTTGTTGTGTACTTGTGTTATTATATTTTTTGGTGAATTTTTAGGGGGTGTGGGGGCATCGCCCCCACGGGTTACTTTTCATATAATGTCAGGTGGGGGCTACAGCCCCCCCAACATTTTAGCCCTAGTTGCGCCACTG
>NW_019101018.1:21542-23671 GCF_001856785.1 Myzus persicae
GCCTTGTGTAACCTTAGAATAATAATAAGTAATTACAGCCGTATATATAAAAAAAATAATGATGATAAACAACGATACGATACGATAAGATTATTTTCATTGAAAACAATCATCAGTGATATTTTTTTCTCACAATAACATTCCTGGACGAATGTCGGTTTTTATGGGACAACAAAACCGTTTATGACGTCATTATTGTTTTAGTAATAAGGAAATTCAAAGCGGATTACATTGTTGTTGTTTTTTGTCAGCAGTGGCGGCGACAATGCAATCGTCAAATAAAAATCTATTTAAGATTCAAAAGAATTTGTCTAAATCCGTAGTTGTTGTACTTCCGAGTTGTATAGAAAAAATTTATTTACGTGCTTCGATAATCTGAGTACAAAATAATGCAATCCGTCGTCTTACACCTCTGTACATTATATAATAATATTCAAAATGGCAAAATGAAATTTAAAATTTAAATGCACTGAAACTGATAAGGTAGAAACTTATACACAACCACTGACATAGTGTTAAAGATAACTGCTGTGACCTTAAAGTATATTAAAGTATAGGTAATATTTTAGTTTCTACCCAAGTAACACATAGACAATCATAGGATATTAATAGCATATTCGAAAAGAATATAAGGAATATTTATAGATTATTCTTCATTTTTCATTTCATTATCTACGAATGAGCATGGAATGTTAAAAAATCCACAAACGAGCCACTTTTAGGCATGTTATGAATATTCCAATTATTCAGAATAAATTATGAATCTTCCACAAGAATATCCATATCGTGTCTTAAATCATTCATTTAATAATAATGGAGTAATCGTAATTTATTGTTACCATAATAACCAATGAATATTTGAATGGGACACCCAATAGTAAGTTATTCTTTGAGCAACCAAATAACAATAAATGAATAATACTTATTGACTCTTACCCAATAGTTAAAGAATATTCCTAAAAATCCATTATTATTCTTATTCATAGAATATCCAAGCAGTGGCATATCTAGGAATTTTTTAGGGGGAGGGGGCTCATCTGTTAGCTATTACGTTCCAAAAATCAAAAAATTAGTGTTATACTGCAGCATGCTATTGTGAGTGATTTGTTTTATAGTTTAGTTATGGAAACAACCTATTGTCAAATGTATCTTATATTAATAAATTAAATTAATTGACTAGATAGTAATTTAAGACTTAACAAAAATTAACGCCTCTCAGACCCCATGGATACAACACTTTATCCAAGTAACAAAATTATAATTGTATGTTAAAATTGAGAGAACGTCAGCACAATATGTGTTTTTTCTCAGATATATAAGAACAGAATCATGGATGAAACGCATTAAAATTGTAAAATTGTTTTCTATGTTTTTGATTTATTTTGGAGTAAAATAATTATACAAACATTTTAGAGGATGATTTTTTTGAGGGTTTGACATGTTATGTTATTTATTTTATTATTAATATCTGACTTTAAAAAAATTAATTTTTTTTTTTTGTAAATTCAAATAAATTTTAAACATTTTTGAGACAGTCTTTAGTTTAGAGTTTTAGATAAATCACTACCTCAAACCCTAACATAAAAATTAAAATAACTAGGTAAAACATTTGTTAAAAAATAAATATCCATTATTATATACTTTGTATATTATATAAATCAATAAAACAAATTAGTTTATCTTCAACAGTTTCTATTTTATCTAGGTATATAATATCAAATATATTATTTAAATTGAATATTAAAAATACATAAATGATGCTGTCAACCTAGTTATTATTTATTTTTTGACCTTTCACTGGCTTTGCTCAGCCAAATGCTTGTTATGGTTTCAATTTCTTTAACTGATTTATCAGCCAAATTGCCAGTTGAATGTATAGCTTCTAAAATAAAACAAAGATAATTATACCATTACTCAAATTTGCATTATATTTTATTTGTATAAATGTATAATCATTTTCAACCTATCATAACAATAACTTATTATTATTTTAAATAATTATACAGAATTATTCAAATACATTAAAATAACTAGTTATTAATCTACTAGTTTGAATAGACTTTTAGTAATAAGAACTTAAATAACTTTTTAATATATTATTTATTATTTAAAAGTAATTTGAATTTATC
>NW_019101019.1:0-20312 GCF_001856785.1 Myzus persicae
TTTACTTATATAGTTAGAATATATTTTTGGAGTAATATTTCAGACAAATGGCATATTCATTTACACAAGTTGAATTCCACAGTTTTTTTTTGTTTTTACCTCATTTTTTACTATCTTACAATAATACAATATTGTGACCCACCAAAAAGATTTTGGTGTATGGGATTTGAAGGCAAACATACAGTAATTTATGTTTGTTCTACTTGCACAAGAAAAAATATTACTATTAACTTAAGCAAAAAAAATTACAGTTAGAATTTGCATATTTTCTTCTAAGTCTTACAATACAACAATTGTAATTAACAAAAAATATTGTATTTATACTCTTCATTCTGATGCAATATTAAACCCAATTTATACTCCACTAACAAATTATGAGTGCTTGAGCCAAGTTGAATATATGGGGGCAGTAAATAAAAGAGGTTATAGTTTTACAAAATGCATTGACAAAATGAGTTTTTTGAAATTTCAGGGTCAAATAATATAGTTGTAAATAATTACTCCAAAATTTTTACATTATAAAAACAATTCCATATTTTCGACTTCCATTTGCATTTTGTAGCTTTGAGTTCACTTGTCTTGATATTATTACATTTCTGAATCATCAGTTTCAGGTTCTAAAAAAATTCTCCATTTATAAGTACAGCAATTATCTGAAAAATATAAATTTTTATTTTAAGAAAGTTTATAAAAGAAAATCAGTAGTTAATGTAGTTTGTACCTAACCTACCTATACAGAAATTTATATAACTATTATATGCAAATAATCAATGCAAACTCTTGTTTTTCAAATGGCAACCCCACTTTTTTACTGTAAATTACTTAGCGGATAATTTTTTTGAGAATTTTGATGCATTGAAATCAATTTTATTTACACGTTTTGTGCTAAGCATAATATAATTTATAATGGAGAAGAAGGATATGACTATACAGCATACGTTGTTACCTATAGTCTATACACATTACACATAATATAAAATAATAAGCTGAATTAAAAATTCAAATTTTTCTTGTGAGTGGGTAAGGAAATGGATCTTAAAAAAATATTTTCTAATAAGTTAGGTTAGAACTTAAGTTATTAAAAGAAACTTGCAAACTTTGTAATGAGAAATGATAATAAAATCTGGAATCCAGCGTTGTCGTGCCGACCGGTTACCTACTTCATTTCGTGTACTCAATGCAAAATGATTGCTATCTCATAATCGCGTATTCATTATTTGTTTCATTTCGTTATCGACTGTCGCTTATTAAATTATATTTCATATTTTATAAATTATAATATTTAAATTTGTCTATTGTGCAATAAACAATGTGTTATTACTTATTACCATGTTCGAAATTATAAATATGCCAACTAAAGTTTACAAACATGAGTGAAAAATAAAGAGAAGTACTTACTGAAAGAAAAAGAAACATAGTGATAAAATAAATTACCCCCAAAAACGTGTAAATAAATAAATGCTAAGTAAATTGAATTTAGGTACATTTATTATTCACAATTTTTAGAAATATGGGATTGGCAGGGAAGGCTAATTGGTTCCTCCTGGAGCCACACCTGCTTTAAAGCGTGTTGTTTACTTAATATCAAAAAATAAATAACTGAAAAATCTTGTTTTCTAAAAATGCCCTCAGAAATTAATATTGAATAAGTTATAAACATCTATGAAAACATAATATCAACCTTATCTAAAATTATTTGAAATAAAAACATTCATTTTCTAACTGTCTAGTAAACTAAACTTACACCTGGACTCGTGCTATTCAACATGTTATATTCTATGTATGGAAAACATTAATATAGTATGCACACTTTTTCAATTTAAGCTTATTATACAACCAAAATATTTCAGTTAATTTGTGAAAACTTACATTAATAGTCATATGCTAAAATTTTTTTTATATAAATGGTATAATTTGTAATTGTCACTAATTAGATACATTATTTAAATATTTGTAATTTTATAAATTTTTATTCCTCATCTTTCACGATTTTTAGTCTTAATATTGGTAATTACACTATAGAAAAACACACATTTTTACTTTTTATCTCTATTTCATTATTTTATTAAAATAGTTATAAATATAGGTACATACAAAAAATTGTTTGGAATTCTGAATATTCTACAAAAAGAAATATTACATATTATCAAAAATTGTACATTGTATATTATATTGCGAACATTCCGCGCCGATCACGAGACTTGTAAAGCCTTTAGACTTAGGTAGATTCGGCGGGAAGTTCAGCCGCGTTCGAACATCTATATAAAATTATAGGTATTGGGCTTATTTGCTGTTATATTTTAATGTCTTATATTCTGATGTGGGTGTCTTTTTTTATTTTTTATTTTTCGTGTTAGTGAACGTAAATACATATATATATATATATATATATATTATGATTAGTGCGTGGATTTTTATGCAA
This sequence comes from Myzus persicae, assembly GCF_001856785.1. NCBI lineage: Eukaryota > Metazoa > Arthropoda > Insecta > Hemiptera > Aphididae > Myzus > Myzus persicae. The sequence goes on from NW_019101019.1 coordinate 2,423, forward strand.
AAATTATTATAAGATATACACATTTGTATGCACTCAAAAATTCGAAAATATGCCAAAAAAATGAATTTAAAAAAAATTCAAAAATATAGTATTAAGTGAAAAAAATACAATTTAAATGCCAGTATTTAAAATGTATGTGTAGGATAAAAATGTTATTGAATGAGTACTAACATGATGTAACACAATGTGCTTTTAAATTATGAAGTAGAAAACTTCTACGAATGTCAAGTAGCATCAGCTTGTATTTCGAAAAACTTCTTTCCGCGTCTGCTGACACAATTTGTGTGTACCATTTAAAACAAGAATTTTTTTTATTTGTTATAATCCGGGATTTTTTGTTATACGAAACGTCGAGATATTGAATCAGAATTATTTTAAGTCAAATGTAGAAGAATATTATGCATTTGCATAAAAATCCGGCTCTAATTATGGTATAACCTACCTCATTTTGTGATATACATGATTGTGTATTTTGCTTTGGTAGGGAATAATCTTTTGTTTTTTAATAAATTAATCATATACATTTTTGTCTAAACGTTAATGATCCGTGTCATTATGTGATAATAGTTAAATAATAAGAAAAAAAATGTTTGTAGGATATTTATTTTTTACCTATAGGTACTATGTTAATATGTAATTACAATAATAAGTGAAACTATTTTTTACAATGTTAAATGTTGTCAAAATTAATAGAAATTTAATCAATAGAAAAATTTGTCATTCATAATATTATGTGTAAATTAGGTAGTTAAAATATTCAATAGTCATATACATGAACTATATAATAAAATAGGTATACACATTACACTGTACATTACGATGCAAGTTCAATAAAAGTATTTATTATAATTTAGGAAATTTGAAAAAACGCAGTCACTCTTTATGTTTGTATCCACATACTGATTAAAAAATCTAGATTAACCTAACCTACGCGACTAAGACTTTTTCACTAGACGTAATAGACTTGCCTGACACTCGAACAAAGCTTTCAGATTTATGATTTTCAACTTTCAATATCCATTGATATAGCCATTTCATGCACTTATTAATATAACTATTTTAGAGTGGAGCGATCTTATAATATTAGTATAGGTAGGTAGTATAATTTTCAAAATATTTTGACTCTATTTGAGCTACTTATACAATTTGATATTATTTCGATTTATTCAAGTTTTTTTCATTAATGACGATAAAAATATTTTTCGCTTGGTGGCTTGGTAAAAATAACTTGAAAATTGAATAATATAATATTCCTCATAATGCTGTTTTTACAGTTGTTTAAAAATATTAAAGATACATTGACATAATTTTTTTTATAAGCATTTAAGCTTAAATGTTGACAAATTCTCGAAATTCTAAAAATTATTTTGTGATTAAAAACGTATTAAATATTAAATTTTTATAGCCATGGCCTGAGAATTGAACACAAGGTTCCTTGTAAGTATTTCATACTGAAACCGGAAAGTCAAAGAATTATGTATGCACAATTTATCTGTATAGTCGTTATAAATTGAATTTGGACGAAATTAAATGTTTAAGGAAAGAATAACAATGACTGTCATTTATTTTGTTGTACCTAATTCAAAAATGCTACTCTTGTGGACTTGAAGCTACTACGTATTTACGTAGGTAGGTTTTTCATTTTTATACACTGATATATAAACGAGTTACCTACTATGTTAAAGCTGACAATTATTTTAACCAAAATTTACCAGTCTTTTGTCATGATACTGATGGTAGTAATAATCGCTAAGAGTAATTATTTCTTATCTAGTCACCGATTATTTTTCCCTCTATATATTTAACTCCCCTTTATTTCAAGAGTAATGATCACCTTGACTCTTGAGTAAACTAAGTTGATATTTTATACATTTCCCATGGTCGTTCAGTTATACTGCGTTCATTCGAAGTTGTTAAAATAAAATAAACCAAATAATGAACTGGCTTGTATCGTTTTCGTTATCGATAACAGGTACGATTATTATAACAGGTATACGTATATTAACAATGTTACACACATCTAGATAGTTGGTACTTCATCACGTCTTGTCAATACTCATCAATTCCGTAAAATGTATATTATCGTATATATAGTACAGTCGACGATATAATATGTGCCTATATGTAATATAGTTGGGAATAGTTTTTAGTAACTAAGATATTATAAGATAAGTCAAGCCTGTGAAGCAATAAGATGTTCTGAGGTGACTTAAAGTATACTTATAACACCATTAAACGCGCAGGAACCGGGAAGATGGGTCCAGTTGTCACCGGAAAATTTGACGTTTCAACGTAGACAATTGTACCCGAGAAGCGACGGTTGTAGTAGATACGAACATGCTAAGTGTGTTTTTAGTGATTGTTTTATGTTTTGAATAAAAAATTATCCCGGCCAACAAAATGACTTGTTTTGTTTTAATAACCACACATTTTTACCGCATTCCTTGAATCTAATCTGTAACCGGTTAATTTACGGTCGTTGAGGATGGAAAGTGTGAACAGTAAGGTAGCGATATCGACTGCTTGAGAGCTAAACAGTGACCTGAGTATTAAGAAATTCAGAGGCGGTTTGAATGTATTGTATATTGAGTGTTGCAAGACTAAATATAGATGCCGTCCCCCCTACCACTAAATAACAAATAAATATATATATATACTTTAAGGTTTTTCATATAGGTACCTAATTTTACTATCTTCAGTCATAGATTAAATATACTAGTATATAACAGTAATATAATAGTGTATAATACTAGTTTATTTAATCTATGCTTCAGTTTAGTTGTTTACACTTTTAATATTAACTGTACACAATGATTATGTAACAATTTTTTTACTTAACTTTTTATTAATAAAATAGTAAAACTTTTACGTACATTGTATTTAGTAATGAATCCAATAAAAATAAAAAGTATGTACCTACTCTTTTATTTATATTGAAGCTTTGATTACGAGTACTTAAAAAAAAAATATATATATATTTATTATAAATGCAGGCTTTTATTTATAAATTTGATGAATTTTAAATAGGTATTCAAATATGTACTATGTTTATTTATATTTTTATATAACAACTTTCAGCACTTGCTGACGTTGCCACGTTGGAGGTAAAGTGCAAATACCTCTGTAAGCTAAGTACAAATTTGGAAACTCCGTCGACATTCCTGTATTACTGAGGGTTTTAAAAATATCTAATAGTTTTAATACATTTTAATTTTTATCATTTTAATTCATGCTACAATTATCGCTGCTGTTATTCTCGTGGCTAAATGCATTAACTGTTGAATTACCCTTATATATTATATAAAAGAACAGGCCTTTTTTATGTACCAATTTTGTGACGACGCTATTTAACTTTTTTCCAATTTTCTTTCACAAAGTTGTTCCAAATACCTTCGTGAGTATCACCACGTCACCCGATTTTCAAAATTTTGATTTTAAAGGGTTGACATAGGTCAAAATTAATTGTTTACGTGCAAATTGTATATCTATATATATATTTTACAGTTTGGCAACCTGTGGGTTTCCATAGCGACATGCAACCATAACTTTTTTTTTTTTAAGTCGTGAATATTTACAACAAACAAACTACAACATCACAGATTTAATGGAATATGTTGATAACAACAAAACTATGATGGCTTCAGAACAAAATAATGTATTTAATCATGTCATTAATTGTGTTGAGGAGTCAACAGGTAATATTTTCTTTTTGGATGCTCCTGGGGGCACTGGAAAAACAATTATTATTAATTTGTTGTTGCTGCGCCATCGGATATAATATAGTAATATTCTTTTCTTATTCGTATCTATAAAGTGAGCAATAATAATAATAGTATAATACGTATTTAATTTTAATAGCAGTGTATTTATAATAATTCATATTTTATATTTAAATTGATGAATCTTTTAAACATATTTTAAACTATTTAATTGTTGTTTTCCGTTTAAATTTTTTTTGTCGCTTAAAAAATTTCTTTCTGAAAAATATTATATTAAATTTGTCTACCCTAATCCCGAACCCAAGCTTCGCCACTGATAAACTCACTAATAGTTAGTGGATTTCAAACACTAGAAATGGATTACTTTTCTATCGATACGGTTATTGATAGTGAAGAATCGGTACATTTTCCTACAGAGTTCTTAAATTCACAAACACCATCTGGTATGCCTCCTCATAAAATATCACTGAAGGTGGTTTAGTTTAGTTTAGTTCCAATCATATTATTGAGAAATTTGAATTCTCCTAGATTATGTAACGGGACTAGGCTTCGTGTCACCTCTCTTACAAAAAATGTAATCGAAGCTGAAATTTTGACCGGATGTGCTAAGGGAGAAAAAATATTTTTACCGAAAATACCATAATACCCCAACGATTTTCCAGTTAAGTTTAGAAGAGTTCAGTTTTCAATAAAAGTCTGTTTTGCAATGACAATAAATAAAGCTCAAGGTCAGACTTTAACTTATTGTAGTGTAGATTTAGAAAATAACTGTTTCTCACACGGACAATTGTATGTGGCATTTTATAGAGTTGGAAGACCTGACCATTTGTATGTTTATGCACCACAAAATAAAACTCTAAATGTGGTATACCAAGAGGTTTTGACTTAAACCATATTAAAATTAAGCAACTACGTATCATTTGTAAATATTCATAAAAAAAGTTATATATAATTATAGAAACATTTTTTAATAACAATATGTGTATAGAATCATTAGAATCATTAGTATCATATTTTGTAACTACTATTATTATTATTTTTGTTGCATTTATAATTCTTTAAAACACAACAATTTGTGTTAATTTAAGAATTTAATTTTGATAAAACAAAAACTACACACGGGCGAAGCCGGGTAATTCAGCTAGTTATTAATATTTTCTGAGGTTTCGGGATATGTTTTCATGACATTTTTATAGTTATTTCAGAATAAATTATACTCAGTACTCAAACGTCTTGATCAATATTTGTAGATGATAACCACATTTACATATATTATAATACTTAAGAGTTAATTATAAATTATTTTTATTTATAATTTACTATAATTTCTTAGAAATTCCATGTATAATATATTAAAGGTATAAGCTACAAAGACTTATACTATATGTAATATACATATATATTTATATTATATCACAATTATACCAAAATATTTAGGGATCTGGCACACCGAAAGCGGTGTGACCGCGGGATTTCTGTAAAATAGTACAACTGGATATCTGTTTGCCCCGATCCGCGTATCCGTACACCATAAAAGCCCGCGTTCTGTGTGCCGGAGACTGGCGAGCCACAAAAATTGGAAATGAGTAAATATAAAAATTGGCTGAAAAGTCATGCCTAAAACGTCTTGAAACACAATATATACGTGTTAAGACGACGTTACTTACTACCTGTAAAATTCGCGGTGTATCTAACTTCTCTATCTTATACGAAGTAAGTACTTTAATGCAAAAAATACATGTATTATACATGTTTATTACGACATAGGTTCGTTTGCAATAGTTACGATTCTAATATTTCTAATACCTACCTAATATCCCGAATGGCGTGCTTGCCGAACTACAACGTAATACACTTTAAATTCGTAGTAGGTACATTTTATCTTCATACCGTGCAAGCGTATACTATAGTATCGAAAACCTAGGTAATTATTTATTAAATGTTTTCGTAACATTTATTCGTGCAAAATCCAGACGAATATTAGCTAAATCGTTTATGTTTTTAAAGAAGCTCTCAAGCTCATCGGAGATATATAATGATTAATGACTAATGAGTATATGATAATTGATAGGTAATGTTAGATTAGTTCGTTTAAAATTGTCAAAATTGAACAATTTTCTTCAGACAACGCGAATGTCGAGCACAGACAATTTAACAACTTAAATGAATTGATTACTAATAGGGGAAATCGTATTTTTCCCANGTGTTGAGATAGCCAAGGTTAGAGTGACCACACGCGACGATATTATTAAGACAGTATTACACACGGCATACGTGGCACAATATATTAATTACTGTTAATAAGTGTCACAAGGAAAAGTTGATAAAAGATCCGTCGTGAATACTTAAGTGGGACCTTGTAAAAGACCATGTAATCTGACTGTTTGTCTAGTATATAAAGGCCCCACATCAGGGAGACCAGACACACTATTTCTGCGTGACGACTAGTTGACAGTATTCATGCTAGAGATATTTGTCTTAAGTTGTAACATTACTCTGAGTGTTTAAAAAAGTGTTCAAATACTAACCTACAACGTCAATAAAATTATAACAATAATTAATTTGTCTACGAGTAAATTCATTTGATTTGACCCTTGTCAACCGAACTCCACATCTGGATCGCAACACTGCCCCAAAACATGATGACAGACACACAAGTGTGCACACAAAAAAAAAATACACATCATCGTAAAACCAATGGATTCATCTCTTCGTTCAGAACCTAATATTTTTTGCTCGGTCAAAGACTTGAAACTGCCTCATAAGTTATTTAGTGGAAATTAAAAGAATTTTGAGAGTAAATTTACAGTATTTTTGTATTACAGTCTAATTCAAAAATGTTGACAAGTCTTCAAAATCAAGAAAATTTGAAAATTATTTTGTGTTAGGAATTCATAAAAATGTTCTATTCGATCTTTGAAATTTAAATCATAATATATCTCATTACTTTGATTTGATGTGTTTATACTCCATAAAAAAAATATATATATGTTTATACCTAAAAATATCACTGAGATTTAAAATAATTATAATATCGCATTATTGAATAACTTTTTACCTGATTATTGCTTAATTCTGAAACATTATAGCTGTAGACATTGTCGAGTTCTTGAATTTCTTTAGTTTTTATTAGTAAATTTGCCAAATTGTGTTTCAATTTTTTTCGTGTTATGAATAATTTAGCTCGTTTTTTATTACCGAAACGCCAATTACCCATTTTTACCACAAAAAAATAAAATCGGTAGTGAGTACAAATAGAAACGTGCACGGAGTGAATCACGATGGCATAATATACGATTTACTGAATAATATTTTATTAGTAGCTGTGTATCGTTATTATTATTCTACAACTATAACAGTATGTTATTGATTTCTTATCGTCCGTATAATTGTCACGGCTAAGTTTCTCGGAAATCCGTATAGCGTGCCTACGCGCAGTCATACGTCACTATATTTTGCGATTGAAAATGTTTCTACTCCTACGCGGTTATGAAAGACCCAAAAAGCGGAAGAAAAATTCACCCAGTACCAAAAGCCCGATTTTAATTTTGAAAACATATTTAAATTCATTATTCTGTTTTCTAGGTTATGTAGGAAATGGATTTTCGATTTTTTCTATTGTCTAATTAATATAGTACCAATTAATTTTCTTTTTTTCCAAAATTCACTTTTACTTTATTGTTACTAAAAAACATGAAATTAAAAATTAATTTCCTACATAACACAGACAAGGAGTAAAGAAATCCAAAAAATTTTTCAAAATGAGAATTGGACTTTTGGAAGTGTATTTTTTTTTCTTTTGCTTATTGGTCTTAATGCACGAAAAAACGACCCACTTTCAAAGTTTCAACCGCCTTAACTTTAATATATTAGTAATTTTTTTCTACATGTAAAAATGATAATTTATTTATTTTAGAGGTTTTATGCATTATTCTACGACGACGATATGATCCCGATCAGACTACACCTAATAATGAATATACCAGCTGTATGTATATATAGGTAATTACTTTTTATATTCATCAGTATTATTTTGTCCACATTATTCTTTGAAAATGCGTTTGTTTTTTTTTAGTTTCCTATATTTTGAAACCAAATGTTCGACATCCAGTAAGTAAGGGTCATTTAATTGAATAACTTAATTTATTGAATATATTTAGGAAGTAAGAAAAATACCAAAAATTGAAAAAACGTCCACGGTTCACAGCCGTCATCTGCCTATTTTCTTAACGCTCGCATTGTTGCTATACTGCTCCCGAAACTCGCAATTTAGGTAGGTAAGCTTTACATTATAATATTATAATATTATGTAACATACAAAACCTTGTCTAATGCATAATACATTTTTAGTTTGCCTTAATAATTTTTAAGACACAAATTAATACTGTTTGCGCAGTAATATTTATTGCATATTATAATTTTCACGTTAGCTCAACGGTCTGTATCGTTTATCAGTGACGCGTTCTGATACGGCGCTAGTTATCAAGTATTACCCGCCGTTTACTGATTACGCTTCCCGTATCACTAATATCATTATCATTCTCATCTTTCTAAAAAGCCTTAAGTTCTTTTCTTCGGTGTCATCGAAAGTATCATTATTTCAAGTTTTCTCCGTTTGCGTAGGTGGCACTGAGGTATTGTTCCATACTTCGTCTCATTCTCAAACTTAAGGCACCGTGCCTACACCACATTTTTTTCTCGTTCTCTTTTGCATTGTGCTGTCAAGCTAACAACATATCTGTATCACTATATAACACATTTTCTCGTCTCATTAATCTCTCAAAAGCAAAATATCATTTCAAGTTGTTTTATACCTATCGTGTCAAGCTGTTCCTGTATTGTTTGTATCTGCCCTAATCAGGTGATTCATATTTGTGTTAAATTTCACCTTGTCGTTGTAAGTCGTTCGTCTAAGTTGGTTACCCATTGGTCACACGTCTTCGGGATTGTCGCACATTTTATTTTACATCTTTGTATTTTTTATTGTGCAAGTGTGGGCATCCCGAGACGGTAGTGTTCCGGTTCAAAGCCACCAACTGACACCAGTCTCTGCAGGTAATCGGCTGATGAGCCTTATTATTTATTATATTTATATTTATATTTATTATATTGATACTTACAATTATTTTATGTATCACTTATTTTGTATTGAGCCAAATTCTAAAACCTCTTACTTTCCCATAATTATACAGTTCACTACAACAACTCTAATACATTTCTAATATTACAATATCCTCGCTTAAAACAGTGCTGCCTATTGTTGTGCATCAGCTGATAGGCGCAACCAGAATACAATGTTGAACCTTAGATTCAGAGCGTAGCAATATATATATATTGGTTTTAAAATGATGTGTGTTTTTTAAATTTTTAAATTTTCTTTTTTGTGTATGTGTACACTATAGTTAGTCTAAATAATTTTCCAATTTTAAACTTCAGTATCTTGTTAGATGCGAAAATGAATCTAGTTAGTGCATATACCTACAATCAATTTTAAAATGCTTTTTGTTCATGACATTCAAACTTTATAAATCAAATAATTATTTAGGAATGTCACTACATTATTATGATCTATAGCTCCAAATGTCAACTATATGAAACAGCTCACAATAGAAAAATCAAAACTATATAAAATTATCTATTATCAAATTGGCTGTCACTTTTTCTGCTAATCTTTTCAAAAAAAATTATCAACATTTTAAATTTATGAATATATAACATTTTCTTTCTGAGTTACTATTAAATTTAATTTTAAATCTGTTTTAATTAACTGTTGACAAGACAACTTTGGAGCAATATGAATCCAATTTATACATTTTACTTGAGTGGATCTTGTGGTTAGGGCAATAAACATGACAAGACGTCATGTGAGTATAATATATTTAATGATAATATTATTTCAAGTATTTAGACATTAGCTGTTTCTAAATATTTATATATTAAACATAATTAAACATAATTACATTTACGAGATTCCAATCAAAATAAATGATTGTAGACTAGACACAAATAATAAATGATCATGATTATACATATAGTTTTTTTTACTAATAAGATCAAAATAATTATAGCAAAAAAATATTGTCATTTCTTCTGATATGTTAAAATTTTTACTGAAAGGTTGTAATATTAATTTTATAATTATTTAAATTAACTACATATACCGCGTGTCTCTAGAAACAGTTGTACACTTTATCCCTCATTACCCTGTAAATATCTTTCAATTGTGTTTAAATTCAATCCCGTTAAACTAGACTAATAGATCATAAATACTTACGACTTAATTTTTTTTTACTTAACTAATGTATTTGCATTAATATCATTATCTGATTGATTTTCTTTTTTCAATAAATTTTGATGAATTGACTTGTGTTATAAACTAAAAATTAGCTAAATTAGAGCTATAGGTAGAATTAAAAAAAAAATGTATTAAGTTGAATTATATTTTTTTTTAAGTAACAGATTGAAAAACTGGATGTTGAATCCCCTTTACTAGTTTTTGGAGTTGTATCTACCACCAGTCAAAAGGTTCAGGAGACATCCACCATGGAGTAGGTTTTTCACAAAATTAAATTATAATTATAATGTTGTAATTAATTTTTGATTTATATCATTTACTTTCAGACTGACTACAGCTGATATTCGCTACCCATTATTACAAAGAGGTCTGAAATTTAAAAACATTAAATAAAAAAAAAAACCGTGTATGATGATATTGTATCAATCATGACAAAATAGTTGGGTATCATCACAGTTTTTTGATACGTATCTTCCATTTTTTACTTTAAATTTATCGTTGTTCTCCATTTCTTATTGGCTGTCAATTATATACATAAATATATAACATAGAAACAAATCAACCAATCAGAAGCTGATAACTATGACATGGGATCGAGGTCATACTGAAAAAAACTATTACTGCTGTGATGATATCCATCTGATTTGTCATGGTATCTATTACCCCTCCAATTGTATTAATACATTTTTTAATTTTGTCCAAAGAATCACTCAAAAGCAAGAAAAAAATGTTGATTTTGTCCAAAGAATCACTAAAAAGCAGGAATAAAAGACTGAACAATAAAATTTCAATGCATTTAAAATTATCAAAAATACTAACCAAAAGTTTGGATGACATGAAGGATAAAAATGCCAAGCTTACTGAGAAATTTAATGTAGCGCTGTTGGAAGATAAAGATTACCAGTGCCCAGTTTGTCATGAACCATTCATAGAGGTAAAACGTTTAATAATTTTTCAAGAAATATAATACATGTATTATGTAATAATGATACAATTAAAAATATAACTAATTTTAAAGAACCTCATTGTCATAAGAATACAACTTATCATTTTAATTATTGTATTTAATATTAATTTTTTTTATTTAGCCAGCATTGCTTAATTGCTCCCACATGTTTTGTACTTGGTGCCTTGAAAATTGTTTAAAGGAAAATAATCACTGTCCGTTATGTCGAGTACCTATGACCCATGCTGTACACTGTTTGAGCATGAAAAATTTCATTGAAAAAAGAATGGAACTCATGCCAGCTACAATCAGATTAGAGCGCAAGAATTTAGAAGAAGGCCGAAGGGCAAAACATATATGTAATGCGTTTATACCGTACTTGAATATATTCAATTGTTAAAAAATTCCTTTATTATTTCAGTTAAACAAAGCCAAGAAGAAATTTTTCAACTTTACCTTAGGTATTCAAGCGATGCAAGCCAGTCATCAAATAATTAAAGCTGTGAATTGATACATTTATTTTAATCCCGCTATATTAATTTGTGCGACATATTTTGAATTATTACTATACTTGTAACAAAATTAGCAATTTGATTGCATCATCCTTTATGGTTAAATATCAATAATAGCATATTAGTGGTTGTGGGCCACATTACAAAATTGCTTATATTTTCTAAGAATAGGATTTAAATTGATTGTTTAAATATGTATATAAAAATTAACTAAGCTTAGTGTGTTATTGTCTACAATGTACAATTTTTGATAATATGTAATACTTATATTTTTAGAATATTCAGAATTCCAAACAATTTTTTGTATGTATATTTATAACTATTTTGATAAAATAATGAAATAGAGATAAAAAGTAAAAATGCGTGTTTTTCTATAGTGTAATTACCAATATTAAGACTAAAAATCGCGGAGGACGAGAAATAAAAATTTATAAAATTAAAAATATTTAAATAATGTATCTAATTAATGACAATTACAAATTATACCATTTACATAAAAAAATTTTAGCATATGACTATTAATGTATGTTTTCACAAATTAACGGAAATGTTTTGGTTGTATAATAAGCTTAAATTGAAAATGTGTGCATACTATATTAATGTTTTCCATACATAGAATATAACATGTTGAATAGCACGAGTCCAGGTGTAAGTTTAGTTTACTAGACAGTTACAAAATGAATGTTCTTATTTCAAATAATTTTAGATAAGGTTGATATTATGTTTTCATAGATGTTTATAACTTATGCAGTATTAATTTCTGAGGGCATTTTTAGAAAACAATATTTTTCAGTTATTTATTTTTATTTATTTTTTGATATTAAGTAAACAACACGCTTTAAAGCAGGTGTGGCTCCAGGAGGAACCAATGAACCTTCCCTCCCAATCCCATATTTCTAAAAATTGTGAATAATAAATGTACCTAAATTCAATTTACTTAGCATTTATTTATTTACACGTTTTTGGGGGTAATTTATTTTATCACTATGTTTCTTTTTTTATTCAGTAAGTACTTCTCTTTAGTTTTCACTCATTGTTTGTAAACTTTAGTTGGCATATTTATAATTTCGAACATGGTAATAAGTAATACCACACTGTTAGTTGCACAATTGACAAATTTAAATGTTATTATTTATGAAATATGATATATAATTTAATAAGCGACAGTCGATAACGAAATGAAACAAATAATGAATACGCGATTATGAGATAGCAATCATTGTGCATTGAGTACACGAAATGGAAGTAGGTTAACCGGTCGGCAGGACAACGCTTGATTCCAGATTTTATTATAATTTCTCATTACAAAGTTTGCAAGTTTATTTTAATAACTTAATGTCTAACCTTACGATTTCGTTGATTTTTGCATAAGGTCATAAGGATCATCTGCATAATCTTTCTGATTTTTATACATTTGTTAGGTATTAATTGATTCTGTTGATAATTAGTTAAAAAACACCAAAATGTACACTGTTTAAATAATAAATAGGCAACTCCTGCTTCGAGATAATCTACAGTTTCGTGCCACCGCTATATTTTATTCAATTAGCTTGCGCCACGACCGTCACAGCTGGATTTTAAATCTTTTATGATTAAAACTTAAATATTGAAAATCGTAATTTGTCTTCATATTTAATTCTACTATAAATATGGAACAGAGAAGGTGCTATACGTATGTTCAAAAACATTTTACTCATCAAATTTTTCAACTGTAATTAGTTTTTTGAATTCTTCATACATAAATGTGATATGGATTATTACTAATTTAAGTTTAAAAAAGGTATGGAATTAGAAAAATTAATTAGGTAGAAATTATTATTAATCCATTATCTTTGACTCCAATTAAACCTGTTTGTGTACCAGTGTACCTATGTGTATAATGTTACAGGTTGATTTTACCAAGATTATCAACAACTAACTTCGTGTTAAATCTAGACGAAAGAGGGATGGTGCACGAAGTATCTAAGGACAAAGGATTAATAGACGTATAGGTATAGAACAATATATATATATAAATGTGTCGATGTTGCGCTTGTAATGATGAGACAGTAGATGATATCATCCACAATACCGTTATTCAATGTTTATGCATTATACATTTCAAAATTCATTTATACATAACAATATTACAATCCTATTAAACCTTTATAATTTGAAGACTAAAAATAAGTAATTATATTTTGTGCACGGTACTATCTTCCAAAATGCCATTCTATTGCCAGGCGTCATTTTGAAGTATTAATTTTCCTGCTAAATTGATTTTAAATCTAGGGTCCAAAAGTTTTAAAATTTACTTTTTATAGTTTAGCAGCAAATGATGCCCCCAAACGTCTACTGCCTGTAAAAGTTTTCTTAATACCTTTTAATAAAATCCAGCCCTGTTGATAATAAAAACTAAGCCACTGAAAAAGGGTACAATGATCAAATGTGAATGTTTATGTGCGGTCCGTAGTATATAATAATAATATACGAGTCCAGACACCAAACTCCTTTTTTACGCCACCAACACCTAGGTCTAAGAAATATGTTATGGAGGGCTAGCTGGGTGTGTAGTGGTGTGATAGCTCGAACAGCAGTGGTCGGGATTGCCGGGCTAATACTGTCGAACTATGTAGTGTATGTTGTGGATTATGTGTATTTGTGTATGAGTATGTGTATGTATGTAGATGTGTGTACAATAAAACAAATAATAATAAAAATGGTAACAAGGTTTCTGGTAATAAGTTGCTGTTGCTGTATAATACGCAATAATAATAATAATAACATAAATATATAACAAAATCACAGCAACACAAATGTATAAAATATAATATAATAAATAAATCAAAGCCCTTATGGCTATAACAGTATATAATATATTGTGGCCCTTCTGGCCCAACAGAAAAAGGTATAATAAAAAGCTCGGCCCTTATGACTCGAACAAACCAAATAATAATAAACACAGCTATTAGAACTGATGCTCGTGTACAAATAATTAATATAAATATAAATAATGCACGGCCCTTGTGGCCCGACAGAATATAATAAATATGTATAGCCCTTATGGCACAATGAAAATAATATAATAGTAGTAATAATTCAAGCCCTTATGGCTAAACAAGATAAATATAAAACTATAAATGTGCAGCCCTCGTGGTTGACAAATAAATACATAATATTTTGGCCCTTCTGGTCCAACAGAATAAAGTATAAAATATATATATAAACTCACATATTTGTCGGTGAAACCGCTGGATTAGATAACATACAAAATTTGTTACCGTTGTTGTTTTATTAATAAAAATAATGGACAAGGGTTTTGAAAAATAATTTACTTTGTAATTCTAAAAGCCACCCAAAAAGTTCCTGTACTAATAAATACATTTTAAATTTTAAAAAAACAATTATACAAATACATTGACGTGAAAAAAAAATTAATATTAATATTTTATGTAATAATGTAAGGTGTGTTTAACTTATACTAACATTTGATTTTTTAATTTGTAAATTGATTAAGATTTTAATAATTATTCTAATAAATTGATGTGAAATAAATTAATATTAATATTTTATATAATATTGTAAGGCTTGTTTGACCTAGCTAATACTATAACATTTGATTTTGTTTGTAATTTGTAATTTGATTAAAACTTTTATTCAATAGGTAATAGTTTTAAATACATTAACTAAACCCTTATTGTTAGTTTATAAAATATCTAGTTGGTATGTAGAATAACTAGTTGAAGCAAATATTTATGGATTCTTTCAATACATTAACTGTAAGTACCCGTAATTCTAAAAAATAACAAGTTATTCTATAGAATTACGGAATTTCATACATTAACGCTAACATATATATATATAAAACAATGATGGTAAACAACTTTTGAATAAAAACTTTGTAATAATATTATTAAGTACGCCATGATATGGAACAACGTATGGTAAGAGACAGATTCACGGCGGCCGTGTTAAATAACATTCGCGTAGACGGCGCGGCGGCGTGCGATAACGTTTAATCTACATAATTATTATTATATTATAACTCACATTCAATACGAAAATAAAACAATACAAATAAAGTGATATGTGTGTGTGAAACCAGCTGTTCCTCCGTGACCAGTGATAATTAAATTATTATTATTTTTATTGGTATTTATTATGTTGCGGAGGCAACAGGTTTTATTATACAATAAAATAATTTAATTATATTAATATTTTTTTTCTTATTCGTATTAAATTAGCACCAAACCAGTATTATAGGCATGTGTTAAATTTACATTTGATAGATTTTAATTTATCCAGGTAATATTATTAGTTGAAAAAAAATATACGATTTCTGCAGATAATACATAAGTAACCATATTCGATTATCTACACTCATTAATCGGTATAAGTGAGGCGGAGGTCTACTCTACAATATGATTATGAAATTAGTATTATTTTATTTTTAACATTCTCTTAACGTAAACTGCACCCCTCACGATTACACTCCTCTTCTCTGTTTGCTTAACTTATCCTCCCTAGCTGACCGTCGTCATTTCAATAATCTCTCTTTCCTTAACAAACTCCTAACAGGCTTGGTCGATTCCCCATCTATTCTTTCTCTCATTAACTTTAGAGTTCCAGTTAGGTCCACCCGCAATAATCATCCTTTCTTTATACCCTTCTGCACTAGAAACTATCTAAAAAATGAACTTATTACGAGATTAATGAAATTAGGCAATGAGGATCAGTTGTTCCTTTAATAGTTTTATTTTTGTATTCATTGTTTAGTTTAATTTATATTTTATACTTTGTTATATTATTCATGTTACGTTATTGTATGATTGTATTGTTCACCTAATTATTTTAACCTGGGCTCACGCTCGTTTATTCATTAAATAAATAAATAAATAAATATTAAACTAGAACCAAGTTATAAAAACAACACATTCATAAAATTTTTAATAAGTATATATACATAACATGTGAACAATAGGTACTTACCATAATGTCTAGAAAGTTTTTGTAATACTGCTTAATCTCAAACAAGTAGTACTGAATTAGCATTCGCATTTTGAACATAGAATTGAATGATATTACCGCAACATTACAACCCAGCTATGCAAAAAAACGATATAAACAATATATCAGAAGAAAAAACATTTTAAAAAAACACACATTATTGTGAAATCAATACACATTAATCGTTCAACTCGAAATCTAAAATATCATTACAAACGACTTACAAACGTATATGATAAACAAAAATTCAAAATGTCTATTTAGGGGGGGCTGGGGAAATGGACCTTGAGATATTATTTATTGATTATTGTTGCTCAATGTATAAATTGGTTATACCAATAACAGGCAATTGATTATTATTATTTTATCATACCTACTTTTTTTAGTGGTAGGAACAACGGGACCGTAATATTATTATTTATTACTTTATATATTATTTATAGAAAATACAAATAAGACTATTACTATTTATTATTTCGAGTTACATACATTATTTAACCTCAAGTTCAAGTCACACGCACACACTTACCACACACACACTCTCGGGATTTGCTCGGCGAACCTACACTCCACCTCCCGTAGAATCCAACATACATAAAATACACTGTTTGGTCTGTGTGTGTGTTAATGTACGTACTACGTAGCGATGTATTTCGGCGACAGGACCTATATTATTGTTAGTACTCAGCATGTCCGACTGTTAGATGTAGGTATAACATTACGATCTCAAATTTAATGTATGCACAACTGTTGAACTAAAGCTATATAAATACATAATAATATGTATGAGTTTATAAATATTTGAGATTTTATTCCATGTGACGTGAATAATTATTCTAATTCAGAAATTCGTATTGAACGTTCTGCTATACAAAGAAATAAAGAACAAACAATTTTGGCTCAAGGAAAAAAAAATCTTCCGAAAATTGTTTAGTGATTTTCATATGGATATTATTTAATGATATATTGGAAGTTACGCCTTTAAATTGTATACACAAAAACTGATGTTTATAAATTAAAAGTTATAGCTGTATTAACTTTGGAGTCAATAAAATAACTCCGTAATTCATAACACAAAACAGAGTTCAAATATTGTTTTTTTTCGTATATTCACAGTTATTTGATTTTACACACGTGTGTATATAATATATATACCTATGTATATGTATATGTACCTATGTATATTTAAACCTATGAATATTATAATATTATGGCAGTAATGTCATTAAAATGGACTAAAATCGTTACGCAAGAGATTTGTAATAAAGAATATACGGATATGTTACTCAAAAAATGGACGATTCTGTTTTACATTATGACTTGTACCTAATATTACGATCAATCTAAACAGTCTAAACTAGCCGTTATTATCGTAGGTACTTATATAAATATACGATGTATCGAACATTAAATCTGAGAGTATAAGTGTAAT
>NW_019101020.1:0-2045 GCF_001856785.1 Myzus persicae
ATATTATTACATATTATATCCGATCTTACATTTATTTACCTTTAGCTTCTGTATATCTGTGTACTTCAACAAAATTTGATTTTTCAAGTACATACAATATTATGTACGTATTTATAATACATAGGAACATATTTAATAACAGCCAATATGCATGCATATTATTTTATTATTACTTAGAATTCCTAATTCAGTCGCAACATTACTGTTTTTTTCATAATTCTCCAAACGAAAAATTATATGCGCTTTTTCTTCAGCAGAAAAATGTTTTCGCTTATTCATTTTAACATTTTGACGAAACACGTTCAATAACGGTATTAACATAACCAAAATATCAAAACTGATATTTGTAGATTTGTGGTAATATCTCATAATATGTATACTATGTGTATAATATTTATTGATAGCCTAGATCAGTGGCGTCATTTTGGGGGGGGGGGGCAACTTGGGCATTTGCCCTAGTCTAACATTTACATCAACCCTTAAGTAGGCAAATTGCATTATTACTGTAATATCATTACAATATAAATACGATACCGTCGATAAGTCGGCACATTTAATAATTATAAAAAGTCTTATTTTTAACTACTATAGTCTATAAGTCTATTGTCATAAAATATAATGTTGAATACTGATATTTTATAAATAAATTATTTATCATTTTATCTACCAGTTACTGACTTTTTTTTTTCTGTTTGAACTGACGGCGCCGCGGGAACTGCTTTCGCATTATTTCCGCGACGCCCCCATCGTTTATTAATAAAAGGAAAAGTGTGTATCACATTTTATTAATTTTTACACATTATTATTGGTCCCTTAGTGGGCGCACATTTAAATTATTTATTTTTACATTTTAGTAAAGAAAACATTGGTGGCTTATAGCCCGCTGTTCGCTTTGGTTGACTTTTCAACCCGGCTTTGCTGCCCGCCAGTATTGAAGTCGAGTTCTTGTGTTTCCCGGCCCGGCTTGTTAGCCCGTCGGCCTCAAGTCTCGTGCCTCGCATCCTTCTCCTTCTGCTGTTCTGGAGAGTGCTTCTCGCCGTTGTTGGTTGTCCAGTTTTCCTTCTGCATCCGTCTTAGAGTTCTGTCTTAATTCCGAGATCCGCTCGTGTCGCTGCGTCACGTGGAAGTCTGCGTCTGCAGCCCCTACTTCCTCAGTCACCCTGACGATGGACGGTCGTGCTGTGGGTGTCTTACTCCTGCGCAGTGGCCCTCCAACTACTGTCGGCAGTTTCGGCTGAGTTTTCGGATGCGGAGAGTTGCACCGTTGTTCATCTGCTGCTTTCCGATTGTCTCCTGGAGTCTATCGTCGGCTGTTGTTGGTGTAGGAGTAGGACGGGGGCGATGTGAGCCCTCTCTGGTCGTGGACCGCCGGTGTTGGCTTTGTTCAGTTTCCCTTCTGGTTGCTCCGTTCATTTTTTTTCGTGCTGCTTCGTTGCGTCGAGACTTCGGTCTAAGTTGTCGGTAGTTGGAGAGTGATGTTGGCCCTCTCTGGTCGCTGGGGTTGACCCGACAGTGTTCGGTTTTATACAGTTTGCCTTCTGTGCCTCCCCCGTTGGCCGGAACCGGAAACCAGTTACTGACATAGCCTGACCTAACCGACAGAATTGCCGTATGCAAGTGGGTAGTTGGTACCGGTGATACACGACTGCGGACGGTTCTTATCGGGGCGACCTTTTTATTGACACGATTGCGAACGATTATAGTTTATCAGCGGACCCCCGAATATTACACTATTGCGGACACATGTTGCCCAATTTATAAATAATACTTCGATAATATGGGTATGTAGAAATTCTGAGAGTGATCAGAACGTGGTAAAGAGTTAGTTTTACACAAAACGAATAAATATGGATTTAGGCGACTGCGGAAAGATGGAATTTTGAAATGGTTATGTACAAATAAAGTCTGTAGTGCAAGTATTTTGACGGCATCGGTGGCAAAAAAAGATTTAGATAGAATCAACCTAACTATTCAGAGCTATAATGATAACAAAAATCACCAAAACGTGATACAATATTTAAAAAAAATTAGTTGTCATTACAGGG
>NW_019101020.1:2119-18587 GCF_001856785.1 Myzus persicae
CTTGTTTTTTACTTTTTTTGATTTTCAATTTTTAACTGTGTTATTAAGAACTTTTATAAAATTGATAATATTTGGGCTTGGTAGACCGCGTCGCACAACTTGGCAACGTTTCATTAAATTTCGACCGCAGTCGTGTCATTTTTCGGATGCAACATAAGACCTTTTGTTCTATAATGATCGTCCGCAATCGTGTTGCAAAAAAGGTAAAGCGTCCGCAATCGTGTTTCACCCGTTGGTACTTGGCTGTCATAAATTTAGATTTTAGACTGGCACACTGCTAAGTACCTACAAGACGTACGGACATTCGTGTGTACTGGTACTACGGTGTACAACTTTACTGACAAATAAGAATTATTATATTTTTAGAATAGCCAAATCAAAATAATCAAATATGCGAACCATTTCAATAGGTACCCACATAAGAATATCAGATAAGACCTATTCGCTAAATATAACATACATATTATTATGATGTAAATAATTATGTCTCATATTTTCCATTTTGGTTAATCGTCTTAATCGTTGATCTCGGCTCCCGAGTGGTATTTAGTATTTCTATAACTATTCGAAATTACTCAACGGATTATCATTATTTTACTTGATATTTTATATTATGACATTTATGGCTGTAGTCAAGTAAAAGTGAAAGACATTAGTCTTGGTGTAGCCAACAATCCCTTTGCTGCTGCCCGACTGAACTTCGAACGCAAAGTAAGATATCTCCTATAAAATATTTAATTATGTTTGTAATATTATAATTTATATTGTCGTTTTATATTTTTGTGTAAATAAGTATCTTATTAGGTATTGGGTACTAAAATAAATATGCTAACTATGTTCTTTTTGCTAAGTATCTAAAGGTGACTCAGATAATTTTCCAATTAATTTAAACTGTGTGAACAAAAGTTCAATTGATATATCAACTTCTAAGAATGATAGTGAGATGCAACCAGTACTCAATGTCTTCCCATCAACTAATGGTAGGAGGTTTTCTGCTGTGTGGTATACATATAATTGGATTGAGTATTCTATCACTGAGGATTTAATTTATTGTTTTGCTTGTCGTCATTTCTCATATCTTATGAACAACCCAGGAACCATTATAGAGAAAACACCATTTGTTAATTACGGTTAAAATGCTGGAAAGAACCAAAACAAACTTTAAATATCCATTGTAGAAATAAGATACATTTATTAAGTATGACTCGTTGGGTCGATTATCGTAATATTCAACAAAAGTACAACAATCAATTGCTTGTAGTCTGAATAAAGCCAGACAACAGGATATTTATGAGAATCGATTCCATGTTCATTTTTTGTTAAAATCTGCACTATTTCTAGCTAAACAAAGGTTAGCTTTTCGTGGTCACAATGAGATGGTTAGTTCAAATAACAGTGGTAATTACCTAGAATTATTAGAAACATTTGCTGATGATAAACTTCTAGTTCGCCTACGTTCAAGATATGGAAATTACACAAGTCCCAGTTACCAGAATGATTTAATAAATGTACTAAAGAAAATGTCATTATTGGGAGCTTTTGCTATTCTCGTTGACGAAACAAAAGATGCTTCCAAAAAAGAACAATTAAGTTTTGTATTACGGTTTGTTGATAAAAATTTTGATGTTTATGATCACGCACTAGAATGTTTTCATATGACAAAATCAACTGCCCAAAGTTTATCTGATGTCTGATGAAATAATAAAAATTGTAAGTGAAAATAAATTGGATATTAATAAATGTGTAGCTCAGTGCTATGATGGTGCCAGTGTCATGAGTGGTTGCTTCACTGGTGTTCAAACAAGAATACAATCAATTGTTCCACAAGCAATATATATTCATTGTTATGCGCATCGTTTAAATCTCTGTTTAGTGCATACATTAATTAGTGTTTCTGCTGTAAGTGAATTTTTCCAAACGGTACAAGGTATTTACAAGTTTATTATGAATAGTCAAAATCGCTTGAAGTACAAAAACAAAAAAACCTAGAAATAATTCATATAGAAAGGTTAGTAGAAACTCGGTGGGCCTATTAGTACAAATCATTAAGGAAAATCAATATTCGCTTTAAGGAAATTCGTGAAGTTCTCAATGTACTATCATCAAATGGTGATGATAAATCTAGAGTCTTGGCAATAGGAAGAAATATCATCTCAGAGATTTATATCAATCCTAATTTTTATAGAATCTATTCAAGAAATAGTTCACTGTGTATCAAATGAATTACAAAATAGTGAACTTTTACTTCCTTCTACCATTAACCTAATAAATATAACCAAACAAAATTTGTTGAATATGCATTCAAATGGAATTTGGGAAAAACTTGAAAAAAAATTGTAGCTAAAGCTAAAGAAAATCATATAGAAGAAGACATTAAAAAAATCCTGAAGAGGAATCAAGTTCTTCACAAGAATCTTAAAGATTATTTCATTTCATCAACTGTGGGCAAAAACATTTCAAAATTTACTCCTTTACAAGACTTAAAAACGAATATTTATTTGAAGCAATTGACAGGTTAGTTAAAATATGTTTAGATAATCATTTCTTTTTAAAAACAAAACAAATAATATCTTAATTAATTAATTTTCAGATTTACAGTTGAATTAAATACAAGATTTTCAAATGATGTATGCAATATATTAATGGTGGCAGATGTTTTTAATGGTTCTAGTTCTGAATTTTCTAATCCAGATACAATTCACTTAAAACAATTTGTTGAACATTACAAGTATTTCAAAATTGATAAATGTCTTTTATCATCAGAATTTTTAACTGCTAAAACCTTGTTTTAAAGAAAACTATGAAAACTTGGATCTTTATAATATTTCCTATCTACTCATCAGTGGCGTATTTACGGGGGGGGGATCATTGGGTTTGATCCCCCCCAAGACTTAAGTTGAGTGTTTTTTTTTTCAATCTAAACTCTAAAGGTCTATTCACACTACGATGGAACTGAGACGGACCGGAATCCGTCCGTGCCTGGAAAAAATATTGTTCCTGTATTTTTAAATATAAACGTTCATATTAGTCCGGAGCGACGTCAGAACGGGGAAACGGGCCGTGGACGGGCGCTAAAAATATTCTTCGCGACGATTCTTTCACCCCGTCCGAGTTTTTCTTTGAATCGTTGTAGTGGGAATGTGTGGCCGGGCCGGATATGGATAGAATCACATTTTGTTTTCGCATTTTGCTATAAATATTACTTATTAGTTCAGTTACTATACTACAGTTCAGTTACCAAGTGCAGTACTTCAGTATTATTATCAGTTGTCAGTTTTTCACTATAGTCATAAACTTTAAAATGAACGCTGAAAAATTAATTGAATGTGTGCGAGCACACTCTGGGCTCTACGATCTTAGTGATAAAAAATATAGCGATAGCACTAGGAAAGATCGTACTTGGAAAATTATAGGCGAAGAATTAAACCAATCAGGTATATTTAAAAAAAAAATTATATAAACACTTATAATGCATACATAATATACTATACCTATGTCCTATATAGTAATAATTAAGTACCTATTTATTTCATATAACTTAATACCAATACTGTGCTTAAATAAAGTATATTATTATAAAATGACATTTTTAAATTTTAAAACAAAATATTAAATTGTTTTCCTTATTTTATTATTAATAACAAACTGTAGTTTTTCTAAGTCTATAGATTTTTAATATATAATAGAATAATATACTTAGGAGGTATCTGCTTAGTTAGTTACCTATATTAAATGTATACATAATAATTAATAATAATAACTACCCGTCTTTATTTATATTTAAGAAAAAAATTAAAATTAAATGTACTCATTTTTCCACGAAACTGTTCCACTAGGTGAATTGAAAAAATCTGTAAAAAGCTCCCTCACATGAAATGCTTCTTGACTCGCATTTCCGCCTTGAAATTGTATAGTATTTAGCGTAGTTTCATTTAAAGGTGTACCTTCAGTAACGTTCCGACTATACGAAGTTTTACCACCGTGTATTTTTATAAAGTTATGTAAGACACATGATGCTAGCACAATAAGATCATATCCCCTCCCATGACAAAATCCTAAATAACTCTACATGTTTATACATATTATCATGTTCTATTGAAAATTTGTAGCTATCACAATAAGATACCTAAAAAGTGAGAAATACAATTAGAAAAAGAGGTATATTTAATTAAATATAACATAATTTGTTATTTGTAGATATTTTAAATTTTTGTTGTTAAACTTTTTTACATTGTGTTTGAATAAACATTATTTGTACCACGTAAATTCTAAAACTGAAAGATAAATCTATATATTTAGTTTTATGATTTTATACTACTTGAACATTTTATTATAACCTAACCTAATCTTACCCCAGCATGGTTTCTTATAAATAACTCGTAAAAAAGTCATGCAAATTAGTGACCTAGTTTATATTTCAAAAAGTTCAATGACCATCCCAATTCAAAATTTTAAAAACAAAGTTTATAAAATATAATTTTTCAGTATTATTCAACATTTCTGAATGTCGGTTACTGTATTAATCGTGTAATTTTTTACTTAATGTTTGTTACTTCTATTACTGTCACAATATGATACCTAAAATAATAATAATAAAAAAATTTAATTTAATTTTAAAAATTTTTTTAAAACTTTTTTGGTTAGGTATTATAGTTTTAATTTAATAACAAAAATATAGACACCTAAAATAATAATAATAAAAAAATTTAATTTAATTTTAAAAATTTTTTTAAAACTTTTTTGGTTAGGTATTATAGTTTTAATTTAAAAACAAAAATATAGACAACGTTAAACATATTAAAACATATGTTTAAAAGTAGTTTTAAATTTATTTCAAATCATCTCTACAATATTATCCACTCATTATAATAAATTACATTATAGCTTATTTACTTTCCCTGGAACTGCATTTGTTTTACATCCTTTCAGTTCTTCGAACCTTGATCCATTTTTAACACCGGTAAAAGTCCACGGTAGAAGATCAAGGAAGCTGTGCAATTCAAGGAAGAAGACAACTGACCAGGTGAGTGATTTTGCACCTATTTAAATAAAAATTCTGTTCAATTCTGTACTAGGTAGGTGGTGCTATGCTGAGTACTTACACACGGTTTTACACACTGAACACAATATTATTAAACAAAGAAAGTGTGAAATATTAATTAGATATTTTCTACTTCCCAAATACAAACCTGTTTCGATATTGAAATTGGAAATATAGGTCAAATAAACACCCTTTTATAGGTGTAGGTATCAAAATCAAAGCACTGCCGAATAGACCTTAGAATGTTCTTCGATTTTTGCAACGGCGAAAGAGACTCGTTCGGCGTATGTGCCAGGTCGCACTCGCAAGTCGCTACGGTTCTTCGATCTTTGCGGCGGCGGCATCGGTTGCCACTTGCCAGTGACTGTGACGGCGGCTATATCGAGCATCGCGGTAGCCGTTTATCATCCTATTACATTCGTTTTGTAATTTAGCTCCGTCGTTATCTTACATCGTCACTGCAACGTTCCTATACAACGTCGTTGCTGTTCATATAACATCGAATGAAACAACCGAATAGAAGACAAACCGCCACACTCGTCGTTTTCACCAATTTTAACTATCCAATTTACGCCCATTGAGAACATCCAATGCGTTATTGTTAAACATTTTATGGTGGTGTATCCCGACGATGCTAACATACGGATTTTTCCGTTACATTCCTTTATACACACAAGGAGAGAAAAATACATTGTAGCGTTATGGTGGTTCAGCAGGCTGAACATGTACAATATACCAGATGCGTTGGCGTTCTATGATAGAAGGAAATAATATTATACTCCGAGTATCCACTGCTGTAAAAATTTATTTTTATATACCTAATATAAAAACGTCTACATTTTTAAGTAATAAAATATATTAAACGGTTAACATTTTTATTTTATAAGTAAGTCAGTAAGTGTTTTGTGGGTAAATGAATAGTTAACAAATGGCCTGTATAATTTAAAAAAATAAATTATTATAAAATCCAAGTAAAAAAAATTGTCATAATTTTTGAAAATGTACAGCTCTAGTAGGTCTTATCAGATAGTAGCATACTACCTGAACTTGAAATAATACGATATGTGTTATATATTGTACAAATTACATAAAGTATCTACACACAAATATCGATTTTTTTTTTATTATTGACCTTCTTTTATAAAACGTTAGATCATTGTATCTCAATTTTTTTATGCGGTGACACCTTAATAGAGATTCATAAAAATACTTGAAACAATTAAACTATTTTTTGGATGTGCATGACCTTGAAAGTTAATTGATTTTCATCTACTGATGTGACATAGAATTTTAATGACTGTCTCCAAAATCGGTACCCACTTTAAGATAACACAGGAGGTGTCTCCTATCGACACCTGCAGAGCTAGTTCATCTCTATAAACCATTAATTTTTAAAATATTGGAATATAATTAAAAAGAAATATTGTTTTGCAAATTCTAAAAACCTACTTACTATTACTTGCTAATTATTCACTATATTTTTGCATACTTTTGTAGTTTATTGGTTTAGTTGTATGGGATAAGTTTATAGATGTGTTTCCATTACACTTGTTGAGTAAACACATATTTTATTACTTGAGTTTTGTACAATGTGCTATTGAGATTTAATTTTAATAAGACGTTGTCAAACCAGTCTTTATCATTTTTAAAGAGTTGGAAGTCGTTTTTTAATAATGCTAAATAACATTGCAGAATAATGAATCAACGCTTTTGTCAGATAACTCAATTACGGTATAATCAGCATAAATAATAATTTTAGAACTAACATAAACATAGGTATAAGCTTCTTATGGTTATGATTTTTAAATGATCCTGTTACATTATAAAATGAAAACAAAATAAATGTATTTATTTTGTTAGATTGTAATGTCTAAGTTTCCTGTACTTAATTACATCATTATTTCCTAGTACATTAATCACACTATTAAGAACATACGAGTAAGTGAATCATAATAAGGGGTAGGTACCCAATAATTTTGACAGAAAATAGAAAAATTTGATATGCTAAAATACACGTGAGTCATATGGTTAAAAGATCGGGACTTAAAAATAAATGTGACAGGTACAGAAACTTAGAGTTTTGAAATAAATTTGAAACTACTTTTAAACATAAGTTCCAGATAGCAAGGTTCCACTGTAAACTGTTACAGAATATAGGTACTTATTAGGTACTAGAATGTCCAACAAATATTTAATTTTCACAAGGTAGTTTTAATGTTTGAGCTATAGATCTTTTTTTACATCAAATAAGATAATTTACTTAATGTACAAATAAAAGTAGGCATAAAATAAGTTTGGAATACATAAATAATTTATTAATGAAGTTATACAAAGTATTTATAAAAAAATTATTTAAAAAAATTATTATATAGGTTCTTATTCATTAATTAATTGTTCTTAGACGGTAAAATAATTAAAAAATTTGGGTGAATAAAATAACGGTAAGCTGTATCTAGAACAAAATACAAATATCAGCAGCTAGCTTGAGTGATAGAGCATGGTGATATTTAGTCAAGAGCAGGGGGCAATTCTGGTATTAGTGTTTCTGTAAAATAAACAAATAAATAAGTACATAGTTAATACATCTAAAATTAAATAATTGATTAATTAATAACTAATAATTCAATTGTGTTAAACTTTTAAGCGATAACTATTTGTTAGCAATTAACTAAGAAAAATTAATTAAAACCAAATCACAAACTCCTGGTGAAGGACCTAGACCTCAAGTTAGCTGTGGGAAATTTAAGATGTGCAGAAATTCTAATTTATTAGTCATTTGGTTCAACTCCAAGTCTACATTATAAGACAAACATATTACAATGGTGAATCTCTCAAAAAGCATCTAAGCCTGAACTTTATAAATTATTGGTAACAATTTAAAGAGTATCGTCTACACAAGTAAAGTTTAAACTATAATAGTTTAATTTTAATGTTTTATAATAAATTAAAATTGTGATTTTTATTTATTAGTTGTTACATACCTATGTAATACACTAATAATATGTATAATAATGATCAATCATAGTAGAAATTAGTTAAATAGATATTTAATAATAATTACCTTTAAAGCTATAGCGTATAATATTGTAATTTGCATTTTCCAATATACAGTGCGTTTTTTTTTAAAGGTAACCCTAAATAATTCTGTCTAGGGACATTAGATTGATATGCGGTTTTTGGCTGGAGGTAGGGAATACATAAATACACATTTCTTGATGATTTTGCGCAGTACAACTTGCATTTTTATAAACGGCAACAGGTGTTTTAAGTACCAAATTATGATAGACCGAATTTTTTAAAGTCAATTTGGTCCTTTTCACCATAGCTCCAAAATAAAAATTGATTAAATGACAACGAGTTAAAGTTTCACTTTAAATTATTGAATTATTCAACAATCATACTAGAATTTTATGAATTATTACAAAATTTCAAGCATTTTTTTTGTATCCGTAGGATATTATTATATCATTATTTCAGACATTATTAAATCATTTAAATTTAATTTTGAGGAATTAATTAACATCAATTAGACGTAAATGTTTAATTTATTAAGAAAAGATTAAACTAGTTAACACAATTTTTTAGTTTTAATAATTTCTATTTTTTATTTGGATAAAAAATGTCTAATAACTATCTAATAAATCTTTTCTTAGTAAATTTAACATTGACGTCTAATTGATGTTAATTAATTCCTCAAAATTAAATTTAAATGATTTAATTATGTCTGCAAGCCTACAAAAAAATACTTGAAATTTCATAATAATTCATAAAATTTTAGTACGATTGTTGAAAAATTAAATAATTTTAATCGAAACTTGTTGTCGTTTAGTCAATTTTGATTTTAGAGCTATGGTGAAAAGGATTAAATTGACTTAAAAAATTTGGTCAATCAGAATTTGGTATTTAAAACACCTGTTGTCATTTAAAAAAATGCAAGTTGTATAGCGCATATGCACACGGAAAGATCTGAAAATGTAAAAATCATTAAGAAATGTGTATTGATGTATTCTCTACCTCCTCCCGAAAATCGCATATCAATCTGAAGTCACTAGACAGAATTATTTAGTGTTGCCTTTAAAAAGAAACACTCTGTATAATATATATAATGTTCATGTATAACAATAACTTTTAACAATAGTAAAAGTATTCATATAGAACTAGTAAATAATAAATATTGTAATTTATATTAAACTATACTTATTAGTTATTACTTACATAATATTAGAATTATAGTATTATTTATTATAAAGTATTTTTATAAGCTTATATACATAAAAAATTTTAATAGTTTAAAACTATTAAATAAAGTTAAATTTATACTGAGTTGTATGTTCAATTAATGTTCTATTCAATGCATGATATCGGCATGGTCAATGCAACAATTTAGGGTTTATAGAATTCATCAAAACTTAATGTTTAAAAGGAGACGATAATGGCCCAGAACAGTTTATTTTAATTAAGAACTGAGGAATATGAAACCATGAAAAATGTATTAACAAAAAGTGTATTCTCTAGCTTATACAAACTTCTTCAAGTAGTCATGTCTTTACCTATTATATCAGCCACACGTGAGAGAAGTTTTTTAGCTATGCATAAAATGAAGACATGGGTATGTATTTGTATGTTTTAAGACCAATTCAACAACTCGGAAATTTTGTACATAGAAAAATATTCAAATTGATATTGAAAATGTTATTGGTGCATTTGCATCTAACACGGTACATAGTTTTAAATAAAATTCAGAATTAATAATTATTCAAATTCTTATTATTTAATTCAAACTATTTTTAATGTATTTATGAGGGAGGAAGTACAGGGACATACCATATTAACAGTTCAAAGTTTAAAGTTTTAAACAAACCCGCAGGTCACTTTCAACCGTGTTTTCAACTGTCTTTGAATATTGATACAACTGTTTCTCTTAAGGTATATAATTCAATGTCAATGGCTACACATAAACAAATAATTTCCAATAATGTTTATTTGAAAAATAACCATGGATACAATAACAGAATCGTTTTAAGTTATTTGAAAAAAAAATATTTTATATATTATATATTATAATGTGTATGCATATTAAAATATTATATTGATCTCAGATTAGATTTAAAGTTCTCAAATTAATTAACTCCCTCACAAGCTGAGCTTAATGGGATTAGTTAATTAATTACAATAATAAATATAATTTATACATATTGTTATTTATATTTATTTTGTTGTATAGAAGTTTGATTTCATCTTATAATACAAATATTGGGTAGGTAATATTAATAAAAAAACATAAGACACACATACATTTTGAGAGATAGGCACAAACTTATAAGTAAATAAGTTTGTGTTGAATTTTGATTTATTTAAACCCCTAAGCTATTTCCAATGTTGAATTTTAATAATTGTTATACTGATACATAAAAAATGGAAGAATTTCAACAAATACAGGAAACTTAAGAAACTTATCACCACAAATTTAAAATTATACTTAATATTATCCAATATTGCCTATACAAGAAGCCAATTTAACTGAAATGCATAAGATATTATGTATATATTAATCCAAGCAATATTTACCATAAAGAGTAACTGTTACTTCAGCAGTTCCTAATATATTTGATGCTTTGCAAATATAATCACCATATTGACGGTTTTCAACTGTGATAATTTGTAATGTAGTGTCTGTTAATTGATCTGTGGTTGCAAAATGTGATATACTAAAATATTGTCAAAGTAAAACCACATTAAATTTTATTATAACTGCATAGATTTTTATGAGTGCCAAAAATGTAGTATACCTGTAATGTTGATTATTGGATAGTTCTACTCCATTATTTAACCAAATGATAGCTGGTGGAGGATACGCCTCAACATGACACACAATATCTATGTCATAACGTAAAGCTTGTCCCAAACTAGTTTCAGGAACAGTAATAACTGGAGCAAATTCTACATCAATGGCAATATTACGTCTGGCACCTTTTCCAACACCATTTTCAGCTACACAATAATAGGTTCCACGATCTCCTTTTGTTATAGCAGGAATCTTCAAAACGTTACCTCTAGAACATCAAATGTATGCTTTGATTATATCAGTTTTAGCATTTTAACTATGTATGAATTAACTTTTAATTTGTTAATGTATTTAGTATAGATTCTAAGCGGACCAATGTATGTATTGATTTTAAAATAATGTGTTTTTTCTGTCTGTTATCACCTTTTAAAGCACTAAAAATGGTTACATTTTCTACTTCAGCATTTTTTAATGTTGGAAAGTGAATCTTTATGGGGGATCGAAAGTAAAATATTCATAGAAGTTTTCGAAATCTCAAGAGGAAAATTTTTTTAAAAAAACAGGTATTTCTCCTCAAAATCAATTAATTCCAATCAATGTTTAATAGTAAAATAAATTACTTTAATAGTAATATCTTATGAAATATACTTATGAAGGCTGACAGACCCTTCTTAGCTCAGAGTCGATTTTTGTATACAATATTTATATCACTGAATTCTAATTTAACACATCTACTACAGTAACCCACACAATATCTTATGTACAACAAAGCAATACCATCTTACCCACTTTATATTTCTATTATGTTTTGTACCTGTACATTGATCCACCAATAGGTAAAATTGCATTGTTTGCTCGCCTCCAAGAAATTCTTGGACTAGGAAATCCACCAGCATAACATTCAAGTTCCACTAGTTGACCTTCTTTTACAACTAATGATCTGGTCGAGTTGTCAGAAATAAATGGACGTCTACGTACCACTAACTCGACAGAAGCTGATATTTTTTTATTTATTTCAAGCACCACATCACAGCGATAGAGACTAGCATCAGTTTCTTGAATATCATTAATCTGAAAACATATATTATTTCCATATTTGATTGTTATTTAATAAGCATGCAGAGCTTGGAAGCTATTTTCATGATATCACTAGATACCCGTAATATGTATCGATTGTAGTCCATGTCTCGTCTCAATGATAATCTTGGATCACTGACAATAAGTGAACCTCCAGATGAGAATATAATAGGTTCAGTTAGTTTTTCATTGTCAGCCTTAACCCACAAAACATTGAAATCCTGGGCATATAATGTTGTACATGCCATTTCTGCCGTATCACCAATTTCTTTTACAAGTTTTTGTGTAATATGTGATATCATAGGTGATCTTTGAGAATAAGCTAAAATTAAAATTTAATTTGTATTAATAATTAGATAATGCAATGATAAAATTAAATCTATTTTGAGTTGTCAATTTTAATATTACAGTAAATTTACAAATTATACAATTTAAAGGTAAGAATATTATACTTGTTCTCTTAAGGAGTTTTGTTTGTTGATATCATTTAAGAGTAAGTTATAAGTATTATAAATATGTGGAATATTTAAGGGTGGAAGAGATGTTACAAAAAAATCTCAAGTATTAAAAAATATGAGTTTCAAGTATATTTAAAAATTCTAAAAATCAAAATTTGAATATATGCTTAATTTAAACATAAAAATAGGATGAGCATGCTTAAAAATTACCCTGTAAATTGTATTGTAATCTATATAATATATTGTTTTAAATATAAAAACAATGAAAAATAAATGTATTTGTTATAAACACAGTTTATTAAAATTTATTGTGTATTTTTTTCTTATACAGAGGTGGTGTTTATGCTTTCAACATAATAATTGATCTAATTTCATACTTTTGGAAATAATTGATAATGAATCAACAAGAAATTCAGAAAAAAAATACAGTTTAATAAAAATAAATGTATTAATATTATTGACATAATAATTAATATGCAATATATTAATAGGTAGTATAATAAGCATAATTTAAATATAAAATGTTCAAATGATACAAAGTTGTAGTTAGCTTTATTTTGGGACATTCAAATTTTAGGTATATGTTATTTAATAGCTGATACATTTGTATGAGAAATATCATTATTTAAATTAATAATTAAATATGAAATACATTCATACAAATTGACAACCGCCCTTAAATTTGTTGATAATGTTTATCATTATTATTATAATTATCATTTAATATGAATCTCACTCTTAAAATTTAAGTTTAATATTTTTGTTTAGGTTGTAAATTACTAATAGGTATATATATTTTTATACTAAGAAAAAATAATTATTATTATTGTCAAATTGATTATTATGTATCATTCAATAATCAAACTTGTGTAGGAACCAACCTTGTTATAATATAGAGCTCAGCCCTTAAGTTTAAATTAATGAATAAAGAAGAATATGTAGATATATCCTGTGTAATGAATCTGTTCTACCATTCAAGAGCACAGTAAAGAATATTGAACAAAACTTAGAAAATAGTATTTACATTTATTGTTATTATTATTATTGTAGGGTTTTTGTTGTAATTAAACTCATAGATATTTTAAATTACTCTGATACCTATTATCACACACATCTCTCTAATAAAAATAATTATTTTTAAATACAATTTTTTCATTTATTTAAGTGGTTGGTCATTTTTAAATTAATTTTTTGGAATTTGTAGGGAATATTATTCTTAGGGCATTTTTGTCAGTGTTGTTTAGGTGTCTTTTAGGTCATCAACAACCCAACTTTAACAATAACTATTGCAAAAGTTTTTGTGAATTATTTACTAAAAACAAGTTTCTATTCTTACTCTTTAGTATGGTAGGTATAGTATTATAGTAGGGATATTTAGTAATATACAATTTGTAATGAAATAATGTACTAATACTAAAATAACTATAAAAAGTCCAAATAGAAGTTACATACTTTGTTCAAGTTGAGAAACATAGTTGGCGGAGATAAGTTTTCGTTAATCAGCAGTCAAGGAACATTCGTTTGTCGCCCCTCACTGAGTCAACTAACGGTACATCTGCCGTGTAATATTGCAATGCCCTTGAGCACAAGTCAACCGCTGACTATGTTTCTTAGCTTAAACTAAGTATAGGAGTTTTGTTTGGGAGTGGCCTATAAGGTTTCAAAACTTAAGTCCAAAACTGTTAATATCTTATAAACCACAAACTAAAATATAAGTATAGGTATGTATCTTAATCAGTACTTATCAAAACTGTTAAATAATGTAGATAGGTGCCTATAAAATATTTAAACCGCAAGTGCTAAAAATACGAAGAAGCCCAAAAACTGATACTAGTGTTTATCCAAAAGTTTATTGTTAAGAGTAGGTCAGAGATAAGTATTACATTTGATACGTTTTGTCAATGATCTGTACATAATATAATGTTTAATGTTTTTATTAACCACAGACTTCTACACATACCTATGATAGTAGCATTGAACATTGCAAAATGGATAGTGATCTACTAAGTAGTACGAGTAGATAAAAAAATAATAACATGGGGGGGATAGAGCCCTTCACTTCTTCACTTAAAAATACCGCTGGACGGGAGTTGGTCGTGAGATCAGTTTGACAACGGATATAGGCTCAGACCATCAGCCGATCTAACTATGATGTCACCACCTCCATTAGTGTGATGTAACATTTACTTACCGAGTTGTATGCATAGGAAGAAGAGTACTCCATAAATTTTCATTTCGGAATTTCTGCCAGCCATATCGACAATCGCTGATTTAGTCGTCTAATAAAACGTCTTCCGCGAAAGAGAAATTTAGAAATTAATAACTGTTAATACGCCGCAAAAAAACACAAAGTAGAATAACAATTATTGTTTGCGTAATCATTGATGCCGTTTGAGTTATTAGGGTGAAGGCAAGCAAATATGTCGTCGGATGAGTTGAGTCAAAGAGAATAGACAGTCGAACCAAACACGAAATAACCAGGTTATACTGGTGATGTATCGAGGTGATTAACATATTATTTGCACCCGTGCTCTTATCGATCGGACGGAAACTCTTATATACTAGTGCTGCCATCTATCAACGACGTAATCTATTCGTATAATATCAATGATAACTCATAAGCATGATTTAAGATAATACTGGTTGGACGACGAGTAGAGATAACTGATTTTTTGGTGCCTGGCACGATTAAAGATATACTTTAATATATATGTATATCTTTAATCGTGGTGCCTGGCAAACTGAATCGCCATATCAGCAGCTATTTCAGAACTAATGGATGGCGCTCCTAGTGTGCATTTTGTGAACTATAGAGTATCATAAATATTTTTCCCGGGCTTTTGAAAAAAAATATAAAAATATGATATATAGTTTCATAATACATGCATTCTGTACTTAGAAAAAACTAGTTATTCTTTTTACTAGATTTGTACAATTTGTGTGTATTTATTTTTTTCTACGAATGCAATACATTTGAAATATTATTGAATGTAACTCTTTAACTAAAGTGTGTCCACGATTGACAAAGGAACATTTTGATTTAAATAATTTCTCTAAAATGAAAGAAAAATATGCTGATAACGATTAATATTATATAGTATGCTTAAGAGGGGATGTAGGAGAGTAGAGTGCTCTCAACTGGTGGAGAGTAGAGCAGTCTACCGCAACGTACCTCTCGGACGGTCGTTGCGCACCGTACTATTTTTGACTTTGTATTCCTAATTCTATTATTTTACTTATTTTGTAAATTAAAGCAATTAAGTGTGTTTTGTAAATCAAGCAATAAAGTGTGTTTTGTGAATCGTTAACAGATCAGAAGTGGGATTTCAACCGTAAATCCGCCGTGTGTTATCGTCCGAGTGTGTATTAACGAGCAAGTGTTTATGCGTCAATAATTATAAATTTGCTTAATTTATCTAGTGCGTACAACAGAGTAAACGGAGTTGAATAAGTAAATCTCTGTTCGTGGGGTTAGATGGGCGTTTGGAACTCGTAAAGTATAATAATTTGTAGTGTGTATTCGTTTCGACACGTGGTTTGCGTCAACCAGCGTTCGAGAGTGCGTAAGCGCCTAAGTGCGAACCTCAAAGGTCGGTAACCGGTTTACGCGTTACCGAGTAATCGTTACCGTGGTGAAATTCTATCTTATCTAACGATAACCATTGACGTGATAACAATCACGTTATCAAGTCAAAACAATATCCGACGCGTGTGATAAAGTCTAGCTATGTCAAAAGAATTGGGTAAGGATATTACCACCTGTAGTGCGCAGGCATTCAATACAGACGATTTGGTGCGAGCACTGTTGGAACAAAATCGTCTACGAGAACAGCAGATGGATAAGATTATAAGCAAGTTGATGGAGACCAAGGCAACGGACCTACCAACCACATCAATGTTACCGGTAATTATGCAAACTGTACCCGTGTTCAACGGCGAAACTGGAGATACAGATGTAGCCACAGAGTGGCTAAGAGCTCTCAAAACCGCCGCGTTAGTAAACAAATGGTCAGATGCGTGTACCTTAGAAACTGGTCGCTCACACTTGGTGGGGGCAGCTAGAAATTGGTATCTAAGTCACATGAGCGAATTAGAGAGTTTCCGGAA
>NW_019101021.1:0-18557 GCF_001856785.1 Myzus persicae
AACAACATATTATTGTAAAACTAATACATTCATTGCTCCACTCAGAATTTAAATTTATAAAAATAATTATTATAAGAAAGTATTACACTTTTCCAATACTATTTAAACCAGCTAAAATATAATATAGTATAATAACACAGATTATATAAAATACAATATTTCATAATTTCATTTAATCTGTGGTAATAACAACTGACTAGTACCTTCATATTGTTGTACTAAAAAAAAGTTCTATACACTTAATACATATTATGTACCTACCTAATAAGTAATAATATATTTGATTTGAAGAGTTAATAATATTCTACATAAACTAGGTATTCATTAATTACATTAATTTTACATTATACATTAATTTACTATTTAGTAAATACAAAGTTAACTTACCTACACACAAATTTTGAACATTCATTAAATGCTGATTTATTATTCATAATCCAACTTGTATTTGTTTCATTGCTATACTCACTAATCCATTTAAAAATGTCTTGCCCAGTGAACAAATTTGAGCGATAAACATTATTTTCACATTCGATCAATTTAAACATTTTATTAATGGAGTAATACACCATAAAACACTATATAATTAATTAAAAGTAATAATCAATAGGTGGTATATACTATTAATTACACTGTCTATTTTTGTAATGATTATCATATTATCATATTATAGTCTGTAATAATTTGGCGGGAATTTAAAATCGACCAATGAGAATGCGTATTTGAACACAGGTGCCGAAACAGACCCCAGAATGCTTATATGCCACCCGACCATGGTCGGATTGATAATAGACACCCGACCATGGTCGGACTGATAATAGACACCCCCCGACCATGGTCGGACTGATAATAGACACCCGACCATGGTCGGACTGATAGTAGACACATGATAGCACTGATAGTATAGATTAAGATATTGCACATTTCAATAATTTTGAATAACATTGTGAATAATATTATAATAATTATTAATTACTGTTTTAACTACCAACGTCGAACCTCGTGACTTACCCACTTGAATCTGAATAACCTAAAAGTATGAGGTAATTATAATGTTATGTATGTAATTATATTATATCTATTGTAATTTATTAGGTTTATTATCATATTCTATTCTTTAAAATCTGCATAGCATTTGTTGCAAAACCAATGCTTCCCGTGTTGGTTATCCTTGACACAATCTATATGATACCAAACCAAGCAACAGTCGCACAAAATAGATGGCCGTTCTTCTATTTCATGGTTGCACGTTGGGCATATCCAGATGGTGTTCTTTTTTTTTGTTTTCATTAATGAAATTACTGCTTTCCATGCTTCTTTAGAACAGTACGGCTTGATACTCCCCACATCAATCTCGTTCTCAACAATTCCATTAAATACATCGTCTGGATATTGGACATCTTCTTGGATAAGGTATTTTTCTTTTCTCACTTTCTTTACAACTGCCTTGTTGGTAAGCCATTCCATTACCAAGTTTTCCTTGGTCAAATAGTTAAGTAAATTGAAACGTACTGGCTTAGCTGGTTTTCGCTTGATCGGTAAACCTATTGTGGTTTTTGTTGCACCTTTAGTTATGGTGTATATCCACAGCGTAAAAATATATGAAGCACTGATAACTTAAATAACTATATTTTACGGAAAAACTCATATTGTCAATGCCGTGAACTCTGGTAGAGGTCAGATTTAAAGTATGAAATTTAAAATTTTACAACATCAAAAATGTTTAACAACATTTCCATTTCATTGAAAAATTGCAGGTTACAATATTATATTTTTAATACACTTACTGATATAACATCAAATAGGTAGTTCTAATGGTAATTTGATTTTAACTTGAAACTCGTAAAGAAATGTCTAAATTTAATCTTTAATGAAATGAGAGTAAATAAAATAAATAAAAATAAACAACAAACAAATAAATTATTTCTTTGGCTTCTTTAAGGTTCTTTTTAACCATGTTCACGACAGAATCCCTAACATTTTATACTAATATTATTACAAACCATTAAACAATTTCACTTTAATTATAAGTCCAGGACTATGAAAAACATATTTCAAAATTATGATACAGTTAAATCAAAATTGTCGTTTTTCAGTTATGCAAAATATTAGTAAAGATATAACATGTATTCAAAAAATTGAAATAAACTTTCCAATTACCCCAGACTTAAATAGTAAAATTTAAAAATGGTTAATACTATTGATATAACTTGAATTTAGCCTTAATTATTATTTGATGACAACATCAATCATTGACAAAAGAATTTAGTACCTATTTATCATTATACAATGTAATACATCATTTAAAAAAAAAAAACCTAATAATATACATTTTTTAAAATTTTATACATATTGAGCATTTATACTATTGGGTACTATTAGTAGTAATTTAAATATAATTATTAATCACATACCTACCTACTTTTTTTTTTAAAAATTTTGTATTTGAAGTTGTAATGATCGATGTTGTACAAATTACAAAACATTAAAATTAGCACAATTTTTAGTTTTCAATACATATAAAGTATGTGATTGTTGATTTCACTGTGGCATACTCAAATTCCGTTTTGGAATCATAATATAATATGTGTAGTTATAATGTGCAGTTATAATGTGCAGTTAGACCAAATAGATTTTTTCCCACTGCTTTGCAATTAACTTGATTACCTAAAAAAGTTGTTTGTCAATACAATAGTTAAATGATGTACCAGTTAAAAAAAATGTATACTTACATAGGTAGTGTATTAACATTAACGATTCAAGGTCACGACCAAATACTTTAAATGATTTGATTAATTCCAAAAACTATTTGGCATTTTGGCACAATTCAATTATTTCTTATAATCTTTCAAGTTTATACTAATATGTCAATTTACCTACTTACTATACAAAATTAAGAAAAAAGAAAAAGAAAACACATTTAGTAGAATTCAATTTACATTACTATTACTATTACCTACCTAACATTTCAAATATCAAAGTTCTAACCTTTTATTTGTTTAACACATAGGTAGGTACCATCAAACATCTCAAGCATAACACAAATTTAAAATATTACATACCTATTATATTTTTCAATGCACAATATACCTATTATTATTTATTAATTAGCTCATTAAATACATAAATTAAAATAGATGATTAAAATTAAAAGTTACAGAAAAAACATTAGGTATCAAGTTTCATATTAGGTTAATGTAATTTACTTTATTTGTATCTATTTATTGTAAACATTAAATTTTCAGTGTGAAAACAATTATTAGAACACTTTAAATATTAATATCAAAAGACAGTAAGTTAATAAGACATTCATAGTTTACACTTCTATAGGACGTATCTATTAGGTACATATTATTATTATAATAAACACACGTCTTAACCAATGTACAATTATAAAAATTTAAGATATTTAGGTACCTAATCGTCATTTCTAAATTATTACCCAGAATATCTTGCACAAAATATTTGTGTTTTAAATTTTTTAAAAACATTTATGCAATACCTATATATTATCTGATATTTCATAAATTTTAATTTTATATATTATTCCAATAATAAAAATAGAAATAGGTAACGGCTCCAATGCTCCATACCAATATTCTGTACAATTTAGATATTTTCTAACAATACATTTTACTCAATTGTCTTTAGACTTTATAATATTGATTTTTTAAACTATATACCTACTTTATCATCTAATATAAAGTACATATTTATTCTTTTCTTTTGATGTACCTATATATTGTTGTAACTTGTATTTGTTTTTTTTTAAATTATATTTTCTATAAACTATATCAGATAGGTAGTTCTAAAATTCATAAAGAATAATCATGTATTTCTTTGCTTAAATTGATCAACCAAGGGAATATACCTAACTTAGAATTATCAGTTTTTTGTTTTTCCGCAGTTATATTTAATATTTTTTATATTGTATTAGATAATTTTCATACCTACCTAAATGCACTAAAATCATCAAGTGGTCTAGGAATCATTGAAAAGTAGTTGGGTATATAAAATGTATAGTTTTTTTATGTATTATTATTTATAAGTTTACTGTAAGATATTAAATGTTGACCATATAAGATAATTAGTAATACATTTTTTTCAATAATCGAGAAGCTACGTCTGTTATTAAGTAGGTAGGTATTTAACAAGTTTCAGCACATGCTAAAATGCGAACAGTAAATACTAAATGCATAAAATGTTAGTAAAAAGCTTTCTTTAGTTTACAAAATACTTGGGAAAAAAAAAAAACAAATGGTAATTGTAAATCAAAATCAATTTTTGAAAAATTTCATTTGATTTTTTTGGTGTAACTCATAAACAATATTAACCACTGACTGTAGACAATTGACATTTTTCACATAATATTCATATTAGAATTTTCTATAGTACCTAGGTATATGGTAAATATTTATAGTATAATATTTTGTGCTATTTATATTCATGAGAATTTGTTATGTTAAAAATTATTTTGCAATTAGAAATTCAAAAAAGTTTTTTTTTTCGTAGCTAACATTAAAAATTCTAATAGAAGATTCCCAATTAGTTTTTCTACCTTTATCAAAAAAAATAAAAGTTACACTTTTTATAGCCATTAGATATTTAAATATTTTCTATTGGTTTTTTAAAATTATGAAATAAGGTATTTATACAAGTATACTAGAATGATACAACGTCTCTGCTCGGATATCATTTTTTGTATGCAATGATGTATCATTCAATTAAAATGGCATGCTCGGCAGTAATCATTACAGAATCTACAGCATAATCTGTACCCACCTTAGTCTTGTCCACCTTTTTTTATTTCTACTAGATATTGTACATTCATTATTATTATATATTTATGTAAAATTTTTAATTACAATCAAAGTTAAATATTCATTTGACTATTTATGTATTCACTTCTGCAGTGTTTAAGACAACACATACATATTTTGTTTTTGTCTGAAAAGAAGTAGAATAACCAACACTTCAATTTCCCACTTTAGAAGTGGTTTCTGGTAGAAAATATTTGATCTAGTAGGTACATTTGAAAGGCCAAATGTAGGACAATACCTAGGGATTTTAAAAATTGGTCAGTAGCTTTTAGATATAGTAAAATGTAAATAGTTTAGTCATATTTGCATTGTAGTAGGTATCATAAATAAGTTTGGTAAGTATAGGGTCACAGACAAAACTATTAAAATTTAAATTTCATGTCAGTTAATATTTTCCATTACTGCATATTATACAGTTCATCATTACATTTATAATTTGTTAGTTATGTAACAAATATTAGCTTTGAATGTCTAATTTTTTAGGTACTTACTTAACCCATATTCTTGATAAAAATATTTTAAATTTCTAATTATATTATGATGTATTAATTATTATTATTATATATTTATATAATATAATATTAATTATTATTCGCAAGCAATATTTAAATATATTTTAATTTAATGGATTATTGTGAAAAATGTAAATATCAAACTAAAAGTATAGATGTTCCTGAATTTATTAAAAAAAAAAATAAAATAAAATTTAGGAAATTATCAGTTTGTAGAAAATGTAATACAAATAAAAACAATATATTAAAGCCACCAGAATTTATAGAAGTTAATGATTTATTTAAACCTGCTAGAAAAAAATTTTGAAACAAGACATTTCATACAAAGAGGTATAAATGATACCTGGCAAGCTGATTTGTACTGTTTGTATAGAAACAGTTCTCATTTATTAATTTTGGCACAGATGATTTTATTACTATAATTCCAGTATAAAGAAGGAATTGCCTAAACTCGGTTTCCTTCCATCTAGCTAATTCATCAAATCCTCTTGGTTTACGACTGAAGTCACACGGAATACATTTTTTTATGGATAAAAGATTGGTAGATATACGTTTAATAACATTAATACCTATTAATTTTTGACAATTTACATTTAATCTACCTAGTAAATATCTTTACTTCCCTTCCATAATGTAAGAATTTTTTTTACAACACCTAAGCATACTAAATGCAAATAGTCAAGAACAAAACTACCTATCTACAATATTAACATCGGGAATGTTAATTATTTCAGTAATGTTTTCAGACATATGATAATGTTCTTGTATATGATTGATGAAATCTTCATGAGTTCTTTTTGAACAATCTAGCTTAGGAAAACATTTCGCCGCGGAAGTATTGCGAAAGCAGTTCCCGCGGCGTCGTCGGTTAAACCTGGAAAAAAAAAAAGCTTAGGAAAACATACTCTTCTTAATTAATAATCACCTTGTACAGTACATCTAGTACAGGAGTAAAATCCAGCGTGTCCCTTAATCTTCAATAAATAAGATTTGGCTGGTGAGTCACAACAGAAGGCATCAATTCTAATAAATATTGTTTTTATTATTTTTTTTTTTATCTTTGTTTAGTATTTCAACATCAACACCGTTCAAAGACTTTAGACTGACATTTAATTTCATCAACAAAATCCTTTATGAAAATATTACTATTAATAGGTTTCTCGTAGCCCCAATAAATCCAAATTGGAAAAACTATTTGAATCTTTTTGTCCCAATATAGGCCAAAAACAACTACCTGAACTTTTGGCTAAAGGCAATCCATCTACACCTATATCCAATTTTATTGTTTCACCAGAAAAATCTTTATTAATATACTTTTTAATACCATTACTAATGCCAAAATGATGATATACTCCTGGAGGTACTGTTTTTACTTGGACAGGTAGATTATAAGAAATATTAGAATGGGTCTGTTAAAGTGTTCTAGCATCAACAGGAAAATTACTAAAACATGTATGCTCTTTTAAAATTTTTAATAATTCTGAAAATGTATTATTTGGTACATTATGATCAATTGCCCACTCATCTAATTTACTGGTTTCTGATTTTTGTTGATCATAAATATTACCATGGTAATATGCATATTCTTCTTCACTGCCATTTTCATCACTATCACTTTTACTTTTAAAATTTTAAAAATTATTTATTGGTTCCAAGAAGTTATCTTTTTTATTCAGATTTTGGTTGTTATTTGAATTGTTTAGAATAAAAGAGATATTTTTATCAATTTTTTTTAAATTCAGGTCAACTAGGACTATATTGTTTGAGCATTCATATGATTGATTGCTGTGAATTATTTCATTATTATAGTCACCCTCGGCTAAATGTTTAAGCAAATTCAGTTCCTCGATTACTCTTCTATGTTTTGTAGATTTACTCATACAGTTATTACGATGCATTATAATTACTAATTATATTCCACAAGAGGTAATTAAAATATAGTTCCTTACTGTATACATATCAAAAATATATCGATGTATAAGTTATAATTTAACTATCATAATTTACAATACTTACAATTCGTCGGTAGTTTTATTATATTCCAATAATTTAATGCAAACAACACACGTTGCATATTATATAATATATAATAGGTATATTATATTACAAATCAGACACAATAACACTGATTTTTAATAAAATAATAGCGGAATGACAAGCTCTTCACGCGTGGCCAAACGTTTCACCACGATAGAAAAAATATGTTTGCACTTATAGGTATAATATAGTGGCGCTGCAGATATATAGGTAGGTACCATAATAAATATTATAAGAGCAAATAATATATAATATAATATTATTATACGCGGGGTTTTATAGCTGCAGGCTCGCATATAATATATAATATGTATTATTATTATATAATAGCTGTAATCCCAGGCAAAGTTTTTTTTAGATATTGACTGCAATTTAATTTTAATATCGATATGATATTATTTTGATATAAATTATAAAGTTATAATATATATAATACTAATGATTATTATATTTTGTATACAAAAAAATAGTTATAATACTAATGTTCCTTTAACAATATCTTTGATATAATAATTTGTTGTTTGTCAGGACGTATCTTTTTATTTAATACATCCATTTTATTGTATGTATCAATTTCTTTAACCAAAGGTTCAATTTTATGTAATCATTCCATTCTGTATTATAGAAAATATTAAATTTTTCACATTAAATTTTTTAATAGAATAATTTCTCTTAAAAATATCATTTAAAATTTAGGTTTTAACTTTTAGTAACTCTTCGTTATAAAAACTCCCTATAATCTCTTCATTGTTTAAATCTATAATTTTATAGTTAATATGATTTGTGTTTAAAATTTCATTAACTATAAATATTTCTTTTGTCCAATTATTAATATATATTATTACCAAATGTTTTTTTTCTTACTATATCACCTACACTAAATTTAACTAAAGGTTCAATT
Organism: Myzus persicae; assembly: GCF_001856785.1. Taxonomy (NCBI): domain Eukaryota; kingdom Metazoa; phylum Arthropoda; class Insecta; order Hemiptera; family Aphididae; genus Myzus; species Myzus persicae. The sequence continues at coordinate 8,271 of NW_019101021.1, forward strand.
TTATTTAATCCTTCCATTCTTTATTATAGAAAATATTAATATTTTACATTCAATTTTTTCAATTTTTTCAATTTTTGTTTTGCAATTTTATTATAATTTTTTTTTTTTTTTAGATTTGTCATCATCAGTTTTAGATATGGACCCCTTTGGACCTTCAGTAAGTATATTTTATTTATTTGTTAATTGTCATTTCATGTGACTTTTCATGGTTTTTTTTTATTCAGACTAGTAGTGCAGGCCAAGATCTTGGCGGTTTGGTTGATGAACCTGTGAACGTAAGTTCATCACGTATATCTAATAACTTTTTTACTCGCAAGTTCATGTTCTATGTTTGTGTTGATATTTGTTTATGAATTTTGATTTATACAATTTTACGTTTTTTAGGAATCTCTACCTGCCGGTACCTCAGCCGCCACCTTCGCAGATAACCAAAATACGTATTGCAATCGTACGCAACCTGGGGTAAGTGTCATTTTGATATACATTTGTTTGTCCATTACCTATTTCCACATCACCCTAGTAAGGTTAAGCATATTTATTTCTAGCATGTTTTTAAAATATTTTTGGTTTGTTTTGGTATTTTGATGGTTTTAGGAGATGTTTTTTGGGGATTGTTTAGATATTTTTAGGTGATGTTTTCAAGGTCATCATTTTAGATTAGGGGATGTTTTAAGGGATGATTTTCCAGGTTGTTGTGTTTGTTTGGGTATTTTTTCAGGGTCATTATTAATTTAGATTCTGAGCGGAGCGACGAATGTATTGATATTTTACAATGATGTGTTTTTTTTTTATTTTTGTGTTTGTCATCACCTTTTAGGACAGTAAAAATGTTTGGATCTTCTTCAACAGTAATTTTTCTGATAGGAAAGTGAATCTAAATGTTACTTTGGGAGTCAAAAATTAAAAATTTCCCGGTATTTTTCAAAAGCGACGTGAAAAACAAAAGAAATATTAAGAAAAACGGGAATTTTTACGCAAAATCGATTTTGGTTTTTGGTGTAACTCTAAAACAAATGACCGTAGATGCATGAAATTTTCACTGGTTGTTTATGTTTGCATTTTCTATACACGATAAAATTTTGAAAATAATATGACTCTTTTTGAACTGTTTACGGACATTGTCAGTTTTCAATTTTTTTATTTTCTTTTCTATAAATATCAATTCAATTTTATTTGTTGGTTAAAAAAGCTTGAAAATTTAATAGAAGGCTCCTAGGTTATTGTTTCAAAGGCAGATTATTAAATTAAAAATCCTTAGTCATAATTTTTTTTTATAATCGTTTAAAGTTTAAATCTTGACAAAATACGGAAAAATCACGAAAATTAGCAAATTACTTTTAGTTGAGATTTCGTAAACATTTTTTTTTTTAATCTAAAACGTGAAAATGTAATACAAGATTCCTAATAAGTTTTTCTACCTATAACAAAAAAAAAGTCTACAAGAAAGTAAAATTAAATTTTTATGAGCGTTTGAAATTAACATTTTTACAATAATTGATATTCACTCGATGTCTCATGTATTGTTTTTCTTATTTTATTGTAATTAAAAAGCGAATGACTCCTGATACTTGACAATTTTACTGATTGTGTATATTAGCATTTTCTATACACGATAAAATTTTTAAAATAATTTGACTATTTTTGAGCTGTTTACGGTCAGTTTTAAATTTTTTTAGTTTTTTTTGTCTATAAATATCAATTAAATTTTATTTGTTGGGTAAAAAAGCGTGGGAATTTAATTTAAGGCTCCTAATATAATGTTACAATGGCAGTTGAAAAATATTAAAAATACATAGGCACACATTTTTTTTATAATCATTTAAAGTTCAAATTTTGACAAAATGTATCAAATTAAAAATGCAATAATTATTTTGTGGTTAAAATTTATAAATTTCTCAACTTTTATAGTTAAGGATTGAAAATTTAAATTAAGGTTTCACGTAAATAGGTTATATATAATTTACTTTGAATTTATTTGAGATGAGCTAAATGATTTGTCTTGACTATCACATGTGATGTATGGGAACCTACAACATGTTGGGTTTCTTAGCCATATAATGGGAACATGAATTATGTCATTGGTTTTTGTAAACAACATGACATTCTAACTTCTAAAATTCTAATACTTAAATGGTGATATTAATATATTTGTTATATATTTTCTATATTTTTATAACTTACATTAATATAATTATAATGTAATATATTATATTGTATCAAATTACACAGAATGACTTTAATATTAATTTAAAATTCAAAATTAAACTAAACAATATCAAATTGAATTTAAAATATTACCAGGTTACTTAAAATCAATAGTTTATAATATAAGTATTTACAAATTACAATATACATTTTATACATTTATTCTATGTAATATTATGTGTGTACTTATACTGTGTACCTATACAGTATTTCTGAATACCTATATTTTTTGATTAAGTTATATCTATAAAATATTATGTACCTAATATTATATCATAATAATTATTAAAGTTATATATATAATTACTTATATATTATAATATGTTCATATATAAATGTGCGACATGATCCAAGTATAAATCCATATATATGTAATATTAAAATAGATGTTTAAAATGACTATTAATGAAGAATTAAATAGGTACTTTAAATAAAAATAGGAAGGTGTACTAGTAAAAATAATAAAAATGGATGTGCTTGTTTTTAAATGTATGTATAATTATTGCAAGTGCAACAATGGCTAAATCACAAATCCTATACTATTGGTGATCGGTAAACGCATCATTTTTTATTTTATATCAGTTATTTTCCATGACTGAAGATGAACAACTTTTGTTGCTTTTAGTATATTCAATAAACTAGAAAGGCATGGTTTATCAAAAAAATCTGAAAGCTTATCATACTTGCGTCCAATTATTATATCATTACCATCTAATTTTGATGTAGCAATGTTTTCTATGACAACTATATCATTATTTTTCATTTTTACACAATTATCACAATTATTTAGTTTTAAAATAAACTGTTTTGTCTTCCAGCCAGTGAACTGCGGTTTATTAGCAGCATCTAGAGTAAGTGGCCTATTTTTGAATTTACACTGACTATTGAAAGGTCCTAATACATTAGGATTATGTGCAGGCTGTTCACTTTGTAACATGTTTTCATCGGTATATCGCCTTGCCAGTTGTTGTAGCGGTTTAACTCCGTTTTTTATTTATTTTTTTATTGTTTGCATATAACTTTCAAAAGGAAAAGCAGAAAAGTTATTAATAGACCCAAATTTTTTTGCGTCATCGGCCAAATTTCTTATTCCAAAACGGTAGTATTCACCACTGTTAATGGATTGTAATGATATAGTTTTTGGTGTGTTTTAATAATGTACGAGCATCTTTAGGTAGATTAGTAAATAGATGGCATTTCGATGAACTAGTTAGTAAATCATTCAAAGCAGACTGTGTTATACTGTGGCGAATAGCCCAACACGCAATTATTTTTTCTGGATCTTCACTAGTAGTTACTACCTACAAGGTACATCATTATCACTACTTGAGTCAGAACTACTAAAATTTTCGAAGCTGTTATAAGGTGTATTTGAACTAACATCTTCATTGTGTACAAATGTATTTAAAGTGGGCGTGTGGGATGTTGAAGAATGAGATAATAATGTATTACAATCATCGTTTTATTCACTTCTCGATGAAAATAGACTAGCAACAGATATGGCAGCTCTTTTCCGTTGGCGGTAGCGAGTTGACTTTGACCTGCATGAATATATTGGTTCCCAATAAAATAATGAATATATTTAAATACAATATGGCGAGAGTATTATAATAATATATAGGTACCTATTCTGTATTATTTTTATTATCTATTTATAAAAATGCATGTATAAAAGAAAATATGATGAAATATAATATATGTATAAATATGGATGATTTTAGTTAATACTATAATTCATTGTTACTCATAATATGGCAATGTCACGGTTGGTTACAGATGGGAATTAAAAATTCAAGAAATTATGATAAGTAGGTGTATAGATATTTAATGTTATAATTTATTGTGTAACATATTATGATGATATACATACGTTTACAGGATAAGATTAATTATTTTTAATAGTAAAATTATAAACCATATTATTTGAAATACATATAAATATATTAAATATATTGTCCATGACTTAAACTATATTATGTTCACCTTCTTAATTCAACAAGCTTTTTTATATCAAAACAGATAATGAAATATATTTTATAATCATATAAAATAATCAACAACATAATTTGCTTATTATTTACCTATTGGTATAAGAGATAGTAGTACATTATACATGTTATACCGACATCACTACTTATAATATTTTTAGCATGATAAAAAAATCAATTTAGTATAGTTATATTTTAATAATGATATACACAGTACCTATATGATATTTATATTATACACTTGTTAAATTCAATGATAAATCAATATTTTATTATTAATTATTATAACTATTATAACAATTATTATATACTTCCGCCATGATTATGATGATTATTGATGCTCGGATTGATGAACTACACGTAACACGTCTTATTGCAAGCGAACAAATTTCAAATAATTGTCAAATGGATAGAAATTGATAGAGTAGGTAGGGTAATAATAATTATGATAACTGCATAGACGTATAAAATATGTCTATGATAATAACTGATAAAAATATTTAATGCCGTGCATATATATTGGGAATTTTTTTAGCAAAGACTATTAATAAGCTGATTCGATGTAATATTTTATCAGGAGTGCAGTGTCGGTTAAACGGGCAGCGAATGGTTGGCATAATGTTCTATAACACGGTGTTTTGAACACTGTCTCTGAACTTCACAACAGTGTTAAAACATTTTTCCTGAACCGTTAAATTTCTGTCGGTGCATTTACATTTTCTCTGCACCGTTCAATGTCAGAAACACCTACTCTGCACCACAATAAAAATAATATAATGAATATATTTTGTTAAAAATTACCATCAACACTTTTATTGAACCACCATGGTTTTATCAACGTAGATCTCACACTGTGTATGAACAGTTAAAAAACTACAGTGTTCGTAAACCGACATTGAATGTTAAAGTTGCTACTCGGGTAATATCATAGGCTGACTGACCGTTTTCGCTCATAATCGTTTTTCTTATACAATATGATACTATATCATTGAATTCAAATTTAACACCATCCATTACAGTGACCCACTTTGTAACCTACTGTACAGCAGAGCGACACCCACTTACCCATCTTTTTAAATTTATTGCGGAGGATAGTGTTTTGTATAATGTTTTTAAATTTTAATTTAAAGTTTACCGCACTCACGGTTAATGACATTCCGAAGATGAATCCGGTTGAGGTTGACGTCGATAGCGTCGTGTACGGTTTTTCGTCGCTATCAGCGTACAAACCAGCTAACATGCCATTCGACGTCAATGTCACCGGACCCTGTTTCCCTTGCAAGAACACCAAGATGCTACAGGGGATATTCGGCGTGTCTCGGAAGAGTAAGTGTGGACGTTTAATCGAGGTAATGTTAGGTTTATTAATTTGTTTTAATTTTATAGCCTACTCTCATGTCGAGTTCATGACAACTTGACTAATGTTAGTTTTTCGTATTAATGTTATATTGAGGTTAGGTTACGTTTATTAATTTCTTTTAATTTTATAGCCTACTCTCACATAGAGTTCACCCTAGGGGGCGAGCCGCCAATTAGGGTGTTGATTAGTGTCCCGAAGGGAATCCGTTCCACCGACTACATGTCTTCGGACTCCTCGGAGGACGAGGACGAAGCGGAGCAGGTCAAGGTTTACGATTACAGGAAATATTTCCTAGACACAGTTCTGGGCCCAGCTATCCTCAAGTTGGGCTCAGGCTGTCGTAGTAGGAGGAAGGGGGCCGGCAATCCGTTTTGCAGTAAGTGGCACCTCCACCCCGCCGACTGGTCGAAGTTGGCATTCGAGGTGGAGCGGTTGACCACCGAAGCCGGCACGTTTGGCAGTTTTTTGTAAGTGTCATCTCGTGTATTTCTTTTGTATTTTCCTTAGTGTAATTGTACATTACGTTATTGAATATATATATTATACATATGATCGTAAGCAATGCATCTAAAATATTTGAACACCGACTTACAGGAGTTATTTGTAAGTGTTGTCTTGTGTTTTCTTAGTGTAATTGTACATTAATTTATTTAATTGTAGGTTTTACGTTGCGCTGCATGGTTTGCAGATGTCCGATGATGCAGCCCTGGGCCTCATCAACCGGTACATTGACCCTCACCACGCCTCCATTGTAATTGTTCAATGCCATTTTGCCGTTGAATTTACAATGAAGTCGTCGGTGAGGGCCGTGCTTGTGGACCGGCATGTAGCCCAGGCGTTGCTGGGTGGAGTGAAATTTTACCCTGGTCTCGGTGTATAATGAAATCAAAAAAAAAAATGACAGTATTACAGGATGCTATGAATAGGTATACTAATAAAGAAATACAAGACTTAGAATATTTGCAAATTGTATCACATCATTATAGTTTTACATAATAGTTTTTCATACAACACAATATTTATAACGATTATTTATTATTTTTTATTATATTTTATTATTATGTGGACAATTATTAATTATTATTATGAAAAATATGATTTTGGATTATTTATTATGATTTTTTATACTATGATTTAAATATTGATATNTTTATTATATTTTATTATTATGTGGACAATTATTAATTATTATTATGAAAAATATGATTTTGGATTATTTATTATGATTTTTTATACTATGATTTAAATATTGATATGATATGATATGATATTATATTATAATTTTATTCTACTATTTGATTTTCTTCACTGGCGGAGTTTACATAAACTCAATTTTACCTGATGTTTTTCAGTGGCGGAGTTTACATGAACCCAATTTTACCTGTTTTTTTTTTCTGGCGGAGTTTACAGTAAAAAAAGGTACTTGTGGCGGAGTTTACGTGCGCCCGCCGTGCACATTCTGCGCCGCGGTCTCAATGACACATCTGTGTTCACGTGGCTGTTGTTGGGCGGTGATAGTTGTCTGGAAAGCCGAATGGCTTCCCTTCAGCCTATCGGCAACTGTGCCCCCCAATTTATCGCCGCATTCAGGTTGTTTCTGCGGGACGCGGTGCGGGGCTCGGGCGTCCGGTTCGAGTGTGTGGTCAGTGGTGACACATCGTCTGAGGTGTTGTCGCTGATGGCCACATACGGAACTCGGATGTCCGAGTTTTGTCTCGCGAACGGGTTGCTCGTGTGTTCAACAAAGGATTGGCCTTACTACGTCAATTCCTTGATGTTGAACACATTGAGTCGGCTTGTGGACGTTGTCGAGAAGTTGCAGACGGCCAACTTCCACAGCCATGTAAGTTTATTGCGTGTTTATCTTTACTGGGGTAGGTGAGGTTAATGTTTTAATTATGTTTTTGCTGTTTTAGTTGCTAGCGACCGTCTATGATGCCGAAATAATGCTGAGGTTCTGGGCATTTGGAGAGGCGAGGTTCCTGGACCATAAAAGGGTTTCGGCCATATTCCCGTGTCGACAGTTGGCCCCCGGGAGCAAGAAAAAGAGTCGGCGGGACGAAAATGGATTCGTACTGTATGACCCCTCACTGGCCGGAAATTTCAACCGGGTAATGCCGAGTGAAATTTTCGGCCACGTACCAGTTGGTCCGTTCGTGAGGGTCATACTGGCCGAAGTATTTTCGTCCCTCACCGTCGACCTGTTAGGCTAACCGCCGAGCGAAACTGCTTCTTGAAAGATGTATACTTCAATGAGGTACTCGCTACCTGTTTGATTGATTCCGGGTCGTCGAACGTACTAGTGCGTGCCAGTCTCGCGGAACGATCGAAAATCGTGATCAACTGCATTTCCCGACCGTTATTCACCGTGGGCGACGCGTACCAGCCGAGCGTAACGACTCTAGGCGAAACTACTGCAGACATAACCATAAACAGAGCGTACGCTGCCGAACACCCCGTTCTGGTGGTCAGCGACGACTCCATACCTGTGGATGTCTTAGTAGGTCGGACTTGGTTAAATCTGCCGCATATCAGTTACTACAAACAACACGATCAGTTTATAATAGAATCATTGAACGTCATCAGTCCCGATTCCACGTCAGAGCATGTGGGCGCGGAGCTGACGGACGTATGTGTGGCACTAATCAGTGCTGAAAAACCGTTCTCGTCACCGCTAACAAAATCTGACGTTCACATCGATGAGCAGGTACCCGACACCGTATGTCATCGCCTGGTCCTGCTGATTAACGAGTACCGTGATGTTTTTGCCAAGACACTGTTGGAGCTCGGCTGTACCGACGTGCACAAAATGAATATAGTGGAGGTAATTGGCAGTGGCCCTGTACGTCAAAAACCATATCGAACTTCACCGTCCGACCGCCGCATGATTTCTCGAATTTTAGACGAGTGGAAAACGGCTGGTATCATCTCTGATTCCACCTCACCATATGCCAGTCCAGTCCTGCTGGTGAACAAGGGCACTGGTGATAAACGGCTGTGTGTTGATTACCGCCGATTAAATCAACAAAAGATCGATCAGCCATATCCGATGCCGGAGATTGACGGCCTGTTGTCACAGCTCGTCGAGGGTCGATTTTTCTCCACCATGGATTTGTCCAACGGGTTCCTACAGATCCCGCTCAGTGAAGAGGCAAAGGAGAAAACGGCGTACGTGACGGAAGAGACCACGGCAAAATTTGAAAGGATGCCGTTTGGTTTAAAGGGTGCGCCTGGTGTTTTTCAAAAGACCATGAATGTAGTTTTTAAGGATCTGAAGAATGCTGAACTGATACACATATATCTGGACGACTTGATTATTCCGTCTCGTGACTGGGAAGACATGCTCTCCGTAGTACGACGTGTTTTCCAATCACTACGCACCGCAAGCCTGACGCTCAAACCAGGCAAGTGCACGTTTGGCGCCAGCAAGTTGGATTTCCTTGGATTCACCGTGTCTAAGGGAGTGATACAACCGGGACCGAAAGTCCATGCAATCAAGTCTTTCCCGCGTCCGCGCGATGTACACGAGGTGCGACGTTTCCTGGGACTAGCCGGATACTTCCGGCGTTTTATAATTAGTTACGCAAGTTTAGCAGCACCGTTAACACAGCTCACTAGTAAGGACACGCCTTATGAGTGGACCGAAGAACGCGAGACGTCCTTTGTAGCACTCCGAGACCATCTGTGTAGTGCCCCGGTTGTGCGAATGTTCGATCAGAATGCGGAGGTGACGCAAGTCCACACTGACGCGAGCGCTGTAGCACTATCGGGAATACTGTTGCAGGGACCGACGAGCACTGAGTTACACATGGTATATGCCGTCAGCAAAAAGACCACGGAAGCTGAGTCTAAGTATCATAGTAGCCGTTTGGAATTGTACGCCGTCATCTGGTCTCTGAATAGACTCCGCCCGTACCTGCTTGGGATCCGCTTTACGGTGGTCACCGATTGCCAGTCGTTGGTCTACCTCAATATGCACAAGACAGTTAAGCCTCAGATTGCGCGCTGGTTTGAAGTCCTGCAAGAATTCGACTTCGACGTCAAGTTCCGACCGGGCAGCCGAATGTCACACGTTGATGCGCTGAGTCGCGCCGCGCCGACACCGCCCGTCGAAGGAGTTTTGTCCGTCAACGAGGAGCTTACAGAACGTCTTGACGTATTCGAATTTTGCCGGCAACGAAGTATAAAACACACGCTAAATTCAACGAGCCATCCGCAAGCCAATGGCCAAGTGGAGAGGGCCAACCGAACCATTGTGCCACTGCTCAGCATTTTGTCCACCGATCAGGAACGTTGGGACGACAAAGTCGGAGAACTGGAAAGACACTTGAACACTGCCGTTAACAAAACCAGTAATAAGACGCCCTTTGAAGCCCTGCATGGCTACCGACCCCGGTACACTGGTGACGTACTGTCCAGTTTTAGCCGTACACGAAACAACTGGACAGACCCGAGCGAGATACAAAAACAAGTGTTTGACGCAGTAGCCAATGGGCAAACCCGTATGAAGGAGCATTACGATAAACGACACCACGAAGGTGTGAAGTACGATGTTGGGGAAGTCGTGGTGATGACATGCCAACCACGAGCCGACCAACCAACGAAGCTGCAGGCTAAGTACCGCGGGCGACCGCTCCAGGTGTTGAAGGTATTACCTGGTGACACGTATCGGGTAGCGGAGGTGGCTACCGATGGCCGTGAGGTTTACGCCACTACCGCGCATACGTCTCAACT
>NW_019101022.1:0-5270 GCF_001856785.1 Myzus persicae
TTTTTTTCTTTATTTTAAAGAAAAACGAATAGTAAAATCAATGGAATCGTTAAAATTTGGTGATATACTTTTACTATTAAACTAAAGAAAATATGTTTAAATTAATTATGTTATCTTTGAAATTATGGAATTTGTTATAAACTTAAAGGCACCGGATACACGAAAATATAAACCAAGTCGGCGCGTAGCGGTGCACGGTGTCTCCATGTTTTTTTCCCGACCATACGCCCGAACACTTCTGACCGCGGAATCCCGTGCGCCGAGACTGCCCGGAGTGAAGCCCGAAGTCGGCGACGGCGAATGATGCGTAAAAACCACTCAATCCCGCGTTTCCACGATTTTGTCCCCGTGAGTTTTCGGAGTCATGTAAAAACTAACTTTGAGGGTTTTCAACGAATGGCTTTGAAACTTTCAAAACTGGATGAAAAACAAAAACAAAACGTAAATGTACTGAGGTCGGAAACGTCTAAGACTAATATTTAACGAGATATCGAGGTGACAAATAGTTGAGAAACGTCGTCGAGTAAAACTTGGGTACTGGGTATGCGGTCTGTCGTGCACCGCGACAGTTTGGATTTCACCGTGCGACGTTCCATCCTCCTTTTTCCCAAGTTATTGTCCCCGTGAGAAGGTCTTAGGAGGATGTTCACGGGATTGACGACCACCTGTTGATTCAAAAAAAATCTTATCGGCCGCCCGATTACGTAACGCCGAATTTTTCTGGCCGGTCCGACGAGACAGTAGCCTATGAATATTTTCTCTTGACCCACCGTCGGGGACAATTTTTGGGGAATTCACAGGTTGAAGGGATATATTTATTTTACCTCGACGCCGTTGACGGGGTTGACTTTTTCCGGACTTGCATCATCGGAACACATAATTTAAATTAATAACAATTTGACACTGGACACACTGGATCGCGTATAGTCGGGGCGTAGCGGTACGGCACTCACAGACCGCACGGGGCGATCGAGGTTAGGTCAGGTTGACGACTTAAACTTCAACAGTATTAACACATTAAAATACAATCTCCAGAATCATAAGAAGAAAACAAATTCACAAAAATTAGTCTACTAAATTATATTATTATTATTATTATTATTATTATTATGTTTGTTTACCGACGTCAGACGCTGCGTAGTGGTACGCAGCCTTGGTTTCGAAAAAAAAGGCGTTCTATCCAACAGTCTTCTCCTTTTTTTCTAATCTTCGTTGCAATGATGCGGCAATTCATTTTTTACTTAAAGCCGCAATGCCCTGTTACTAGCTGAATTTCCACACTACCCAAGGGGTATCAGCTAAAGCGCGTTTTTTTTAAAGTGGTTTCCCCGAGAGGCCTAATCCACTGACGTTCCCACGTCATTCTTTTTTTTTAAAGTGGTATCCCCGTAAGACTAATCCACTGACGTTGCTATGGTTTGGCCGAGTTCCTCTCTCCTGCGGGAGGAAAACGAAAAATTAAAAAAACAAATTAACACACGACGTGATTCCCCCACACTCACTTTTCCAAGTACTGGACATAGGGGTCGACGGGGCAGGTGAGTAATGATGACCAGTGGCTAGGGGGCGTCTTGCGGTCCCGCAGCCATACCGAAACGAAATACAGCACCCTAGCCACGTTCGCCATATAATTTTTGACGGCCGCAGAGTCTGCGTCGTGGCTCAGGGCTAAATTGCGGCGGTGCATTTTTAAAAGCGGGTGGTCTGCGGGCAACTGCTGCTGCAGCCCCTCCGACGTCAGCCCCTTTCTGATTTGTTTGACACTTCTGCGAACAAAAGGAATGAATAATGAAATCGAATTACGGTCGGACGATCGCCGGTCGGTCAGAAAGATGATACTCACGGAGAAGACGTGCTGCCCGGGACCGGTAGCTGCGGTGAAACATAATTCTCGTTGTAGCTGCTGTCGGGTACTGGTCGGGTACTGGGTGGGACGACAATGTTCGGTCTGGCGGCCTTTGGAAACTCCAAGTAGTTTTCAAACGGGTTTTCAGTAATCGGGGCCTCCGTCAAGTCCCACTGTTCCCCGTACGTCTTAATTCGTCCATCAGGCATAACCTAAAATTTCAAAACATCGTGTTAGGTTAGGTAGGGCACGAGATGACGATAAGCGGTACTTACTGGAAGGCGACTCGCCGGAATGCTACATCGTCCCAATACGGGCCCATTTTATCTTTAACGGCGGACATCGGAACCAGGGACACCGACCGCCTAGACTCGCTGCCCAGCATCCTCCCGATCGCCTTTAGGCTAGCAGCCGCAGGTTTTTTCAGCAGGCCGCAGTGTTTGATCCCGATGTGCCGTGTCAGTTTATTGTCGTCGGTCTTGTAGGGACAGACCGGACAGTATTTCGTCAACTGAAACACATACGAGAGAAAATAAAACATCGTTAATTATGGCGCTCATCGGTACACTTTGTGTGTAAACGCAATACTCACTCGTTTGCTGACGACGTTTACAAATTTTTCAGTAACGTTTAACCGGCGTCGTTTGCCCCGAACCGCCACCCAGTTGTCCTCGTCGCTCTCGCTGTCGTCTGACATGCGCAGCGGGCTAGCCGGGTTGACTTCAGAAGATACGTCTGAATACTCTCCGGCAATCATGGCTGAAATGAGATGAACGATCGTAAGAAACGATGCACAAAAAAAAAAAAATACAAAATATAACATACCGTCTTCGGAACCAGGCAAACTTGTAAATTGTACTGTTCTCGAACTGACGACCACCGGCGACGCTCGACGATGGAGGTTAGACAGACCTGCCACCGGCGACGCTCGACGATGGAGGTTAGACGGACCTGCCACCGGCTCCCCCGTACGTACACCACCTTTCTTCGGCGTAGGTGTATACGCTTCGATCTCGTGGTCTGGAATGTTGTAAAAACAATTTCGTCAACAAATATGGTTCAAGTGTATTTGAACGTCGATACTTACGTTCGCCGTCGTCGCAGAACTCGAACATATTGGGCGATCTGGGAGGTGTTGGTGTATATATGTTTTGCCTGTCGGGCGTACGCGGGGTTTCAGCAGCAGTTGTCTCAGGTGTCTGAGCAGTATCTAGGCAGTGTCTCAGGTGTCTGCGGAGTGGGCGACGAATCGTGAAAGTGAATGTGAGTGTTTAGGGCCGGCTGCTCATCGTCCCCACTAGCATTGTCCGAAACCGAAAACTCCTCTTCGACCGAAGGAGAGCGGATCGGTTTATCAACAGCATTCGGCTTAATGTAAATTTTTCGCCCATATGCAGCACGCGAGTGCACTTCAACTTGTTTTTTCAAGGTATGTGCCCTTCCGCCGCTGTACTTGATGACGGCTAAGTAGAAGAGAAGGAAAAAAAATTAATAATATAACGTGAGTGGATTGTTAAAATCTATTACTATAACTCACTTTTGATCATCGTTGGCTTGGTTTCAATAACCGGTGTTTTGTCTATCGAGGCCTCAGCACTCGGTGACAATTCAGGTGCGGGTGAGCTCGACTCTATAACATTTTCGTACTGCGTCTTTTTCGGTTTCACTGCCTTCACGCTGGCCTCAAGTATCTTGGTTTCAATAACCGGTGTTTTGTCTACCGACGCCTCAGCACCCGGTGACAATTCAGGTTTGGGTGAGCTCGACTCTTTAACATTTTCATAACGTTTCTTTTTCGGATTCACTGACTTCACACTGGCCTCAAGTATCTTACTTTCCAGTGCCTTTCTTAATGTTGTTCTAGGAACATTCTTTGCAAGTGCCGCGGTGTTCACCGGCACACCTTTCGACAATACCAACTCCATGGCTTCTTGCAGAGGGACGTTGTTTTCGGTCCGTACGAACCTGCGGGTTACCTGAACACATATGCCCCGTAAATAAATAAAATATTGAACACGTCGAATAACAAAAAAATTCAACAACTTACCGCTTTCGCAATGATCCCTTCACGCTGGGCGTAGACGCGTAGCGTAGTTTCCGGGATCTGAAATGTTCTGCTCGCTTCTCCAATAGACTGCGATCCTTTTTTCAAGGCATTTAATGCGGCTTGTAAATCGTTGAAAGACATACTACTTAAAAAAAGAAAATGAACAACTTAGAACACTAGGCGGCGTGGTGACAATATGGAAGACAAATGGAAAATAATTCCTATAAATAAGATATATTTTATCTGATCTAAGTGTCTAAAGAAAACTTAAACAACCATTTATAAATAAAAAAAATATGATAGGGACAGTGCATTTAACGATGCCAACGCCCTCTGTTGACAGGTTAAATAGTCAGAGGCCACGCTACTGGCGCTGCGTCGACGGCGTGTCGGGCAACACAATTTTCGGATATCGCTCGAGGACACCGCTGCTGGGCGGACGGGATGAAATTCCCTGGACTAGCGACGTTTGGTAAATACAATTAAAGAAAAAAATAATAATTTGGCACCGGATACACGCACCCGCTTCAGTAAAAAAATATGATAGGGACAGTAAATGCGCCCTCTGGTGTCTGATCGAAAAGACTTGGAAAAAAATTATTAATTGTTGCATCGGTCGAGGGTGATTTATAGGGTACCTATTTTATCTGATCTAAGTGTCTAAAGAAAACTTAACCAACTAATAAAAGCAGTAAAAAAATTGCAATCACGCTGAGTGAAGACTTCCGACCGAAACAAGCCAACTTTCGTCGTACCGATTTCATCCACGCGATCACGGATACCTCATTATTCATTGCCGGCTGTTACTAGTTTTTATTTTTTTATTATTGGAAAACTCAACGAACAGTCTGACAAACGGTACAATGCCGGAATAACTCCAACTATTGCCCCATGGAATGCGACGAGTGAGACGGCCGATGCAA
This sequence comes from Myzus persicae, assembly GCF_001856785.1. Lineage (NCBI taxonomy): Eukaryota > Metazoa > Arthropoda > Insecta > Hemiptera > Aphididae > Myzus > Myzus persicae. The sequence continues at coordinate 4,817 of NW_019101022.1, forward strand.
TGCCGGAATACTCCAACTATTACACCATTGGTCGCCTCACAGACCGTTGGGATGCGAGGAAAGGACAGCCGCATTAGAGGAAGTCTATAGAAGGGAAAGAAATAAGTACACCGGAGGAAGGAGGAAAGAACAGATGCGGACCTGGCGAAAGTTTACTACCGAGGAGGGTAATGAGAAGCCATGGGGGTCCACCTACCGGTGGTGTAAGGAAGGCGCGAATACGGATTCTCGTAGCGTGCTCGCAACTCTCCGCAAGGAGGGCGGTGGGCGCACTGCAGGTCTCGTGGACACGCTGGAACTACTGCTCAAAACTTTAGTACCACCAGATACGGACGAAGGTGAAACCGAAGAACATGAAAGAATCCGCGAGGAGACTGGAATGCGACTCGGGGAAACCGGAGAAACGGACTGGTCGGGAACGAGCGAGGGCCACCCGGTAGAATTTTCTCAAGAG
>NW_019101022.1:7881-18213 GCF_001856785.1 Myzus persicae
TAGCCACTCTGCCGATAGGAGTATATCATCGTGCGGTTGCTTAAACCATATTAAGCAGCGGGTTGGATAGTGCCGCGGCTTTACCAGTAGTCGGCAAAGAGAAATGATTACACCTCGAAGCTAAACTGGTAGCCAAGTGAAACCCCCTTGCTACCGGGGAGTCCTCACGGCCCCTCCGTGTAGAAAGGGCGTTCGGACAGTCAAGTCCGATCTCACATGGCGATGCCGACCGGACCGCAAGGAAAGGAAGGTGCCTTCGTTTGAAGGGTGACGAGTTTGTAACTCACATACCTTTCTACGAAGTGTAGGACCTAGTCCACTTTTGGAACTCTATGTCCCTATCTACTAAGGCGATGCGATGTGGAGGCCCCACACACCGACAAAGGTCTTAAACCTGATTATAGAACGACGGCTACGCCGGAATATCATGACAAACTTCTAAAAAGGGCACCACTTAGCCACTGTCTTCCCCTCCGTCTCCGCGGGGGAAACGGTGACCTGACTGACGACTTAGACAAAGACAACAACCAAGTTGATCAGCTAATCACGCCAACGAATGTAAAAAAGAGGAAGGCCGACGCATCATCACCGGGCGCCATACCAGAGAGTATCTCGTCCGAAACCTTGGCAATTGAAAACCACATAAGAGACTGTAAAACGTTCCTCCATGATATGCTAGTAGCTACTAAAATAGGGAGGAAGTGGATGCAAGGTATAGAAGACTACCTTGCAAAAATTCAAACAAGTAGTTACAACATTGCCCTTGAAGCCGCTGCTATAGCTGGTAGATACCAGGAGGCCAAGGCGACAGCCTCGGAGGCATATCGGCGTATGGAATCGTGTCTGGGCGACACAAGGCGCAAAGATAACACCCAACCAAGAAAACTGTACGTAAAAGCGGCCAAAAGACACGATAAGGCTTACAGTCCGGAAGTAGAAGAGGATGATTTCATGATGGTTGATATCTCCTCCCCAACTCCGAATCATCCGACTCGAAGTGTAAAGGACAGACTCGGGGAGTTCCCCCCGCTGACACAACAAACCTCTGAGAACCACAAGAGGCGCCGGAACCGAACCAAGGGCAAAGCCAACTCCGAAAAACTTAAAACTGCCAAAATGAAGCCAATCAAACCTGCGTTTGTCATCGATGGCAAAGATGGGAGCATAAAAATGGCCGACATCTGGAAAGTGGTTTCCCAGAAGACAAAGAACCCAAGATTTGACGGGTGTCGTAGGACGGCCAAAGGCAACTTCGTATTGGTTAGTTCTGATGCCTCAACAGCGAAAACTATGAGAGCTATCAATGATGAACTAGAGATTAGGGAATTAGGTCCCAGGAGACCAAGGGTAAAAATAAGAGGCATCCCGGCGGATTATTCCCCGGAAGGCATTGTTGACATGCTTCTAAGCCAGAACCAGGAGCTCACGGGATGCTCCGCAGAGGACATAAGACCGTTATTCAAATGCGGTAAACGGGATGATCACATCACTGATTGGGTGATTGAAGTCTCACCGAAGTTGCACAAACTCGTAAACGGCAAGAGGATATACGTAGGGATGATATCCACGTTCCCTAGGTCTTTCGCAGTTCCCCAACACTGCAGAAGATGCCTGAAAATGGATCATAAGACCTCTGCCTGCAAGGCTGAGTCAGGCACCTGTTTCCACTGCGCTAGACCGGGCCACAGTAAAAAAGAATGTCCGAACAGGCAAGAAAAACCGACATGTGTGCACTGCCAGGGGCAGCATGCAACAATGACCAAATCATGTCCGAAGTGGGTGGCATCTGTATTAGCCCTGGAACGGAGAACGGACTATGGTCTTCCTGATGATGAAGTATAAGTTACTCAAAATCGCCCAGCTCAATATGGCTAGGTCGAGAGTAGTCTCTGATGAACTACTCCAATACTGTATGAATGACAAGATAGACATTGCCCTTGTACAAGAACCGTACGCTTGCAGAGGCGTTCTACACGGCTTAAATCACAAAGGCATCCGCATAGTGAATAGCCTTCCAAACGAACACCATGGCATTTGGGCTGCTATCGTGGTCTTTAACAACCAATTGGACATTGTAGCCAAACCTCATCTATCGACGACCCACACAGTCGTCCTAGGCGTGTCGCTCCCAGGCCAGGAACCAATCGACCTCGTATCAAGCTACTTTCAGTTCCGCAAGCCTACGGGATATTTCACAGACGAAATAAAACGCATTCACGCATCTCTCCAAGCCAGAACAATCCTGAGCATAGACGTAAATGCGTTTTCAACCAAATGGTACGACCATAGAACGAACAATAAAGGAATACTTGTCGAGAACATGATCAGAGAGCTAGGCCTGGTCATCATAAACAAAGACGATAACGAATACACATTTCAAGGCGCCAGGGGTCGCAGCAACGTTGACCTCACTCTGGCTTCCCCAAGTATCACAAATAACGTCATAGACTGGCGGGTATCCAAGGGCATCACCACAAGCGACCACCTGACCATTTCCTTCAATATCTCGGACCACATCGTTGACCTACAACCACCTCTGAACATCAGATACTTAGACCGGAAAATAAACAAATCGAAACTGGTTGAAGCAGCTAGTAACGCCCTCATATCAACGCAGCAAGACGGCACTATCAACGGTATAGCTGAACACATCACGCGCTGTCTAAAGTCAGCTTGTGACCGGGTTCTATCGAAGTCCTCCTCAATCACAAGGCAACGTCCACCATGGTGGAATGCCGATGTCACGCTATCGAGACGAGATCTCAAACTTGCACACAGAACCATGACAAGGCTTCACACCCCAGAATCCAGAGATGCATTCAAGGTTGCCAGAAACAAACACGTTAGCGCGATAAGGAAAGCCAAGAAAGCAATATGGCAGAAATTCACAGACAGCACCATAACGGGTAACACTTGGGGTAAACTAACACGTTGGTTGATAAAAGGGACGAATGAGAAACCCATTCCATCAGTCTTGCGGAAAAGCGATGGATCGTATACGACGTGTATTACCGACACAGTTCACTACATGATTGACGAGCTGATCCCTTCATCAGAAAACGATCCGATCATGAAGCCCGTCACCCTGAATGACCCCGACCCTCCCCGGATCACGCTAGAGGAACTCACCAGAATCGTAAAAAAGCAAAAGAATAGCGCCCCAGGAGCGGATGGGCTCTCAGCTAGGATAATTAAGGCTGCCTGGCCAGCGATCAACATGCACATGCTGCACCTAGTAAACGCCTGTCTGAAGTCTGCTAAGTTCCCGGACCCATGGAAGGAAGCGGAAATCGTAGTCCTCCTTAAAAACAAGGATAAGGACCCGTTAACTCCAAAAAGCTATCGACCAGTCAGCCTCCTTCCAGTTCTGGGTAAGATCCTGGAGGAAGTAATCTGCGACATTCTCGAACGAGAGGTCGGCAATGTCCTAAGCAACGATCAGCACGGTTTTAGACCGGGCAAGTCCACATCAACCGCATTAAACGAAGTTCAAGAGTGGACAAGTAGGAATGGCCGCCATGTCTTAGGTAGCTTCCTTGACATCAGCGGAGCCTTCGACAATGTCCACTGGCCAACGCTCATTAAAGACATGCAGTCACTTCAATGTAGCCCAACCATAGTCTCAATCACAATGAGCTACCTAACCGGCAGATCAGCGACCTACAGAATAGGAGGTTCAGAGCGATCTGTCAAACTCACGAGAGGTTGCCCGCAAGGTTCAAAATTTGGTCCAAGACTATGGAACGTAACCATGAATCCGATGTTTGGGGAACCATACCCGGAAGACACGAAGATAGTGGCATACGCCGATGATATTGCCTTATTGGTAGCTGGCGACAATAGGCAAGACGTCATACGGAAATCAGAGACAGCTCTAAAAACAATCGCGGCCTGGGCTAGCAAAAGAGGCCTGAAATTCTCGAAGGAAAAATCGGTGATGATCCCGCTCAAAGGCGGCCTCACCCCAGGCTTCACGGCCTCCTTCGTTGATGGACGAATAAGATCGGTGCAGGAGTCGAAATATCTCGGTCTACACCTCAGCGAAGGTTTCTGTTTCCGCAACCACGCGATGAAGCTTCTGGACTCAAGCTCGGATGTATTCTCCAGACTCAAATCAATCAGAAAGTCAAAGTGGGGAGCGTCATCAGCGCTCTCACTTCTACTCTATAAGGCAGTATACATTCCGAGGATACTCTATGGCTCTAAAACATGGTACCCGTCGATAAACGGCAAAAATGACATCAGAAAGTTGGAGTCCGCACAGAGAAGGGTGCTCCATGCCGTCACCGGAGCCTACAACACAGTGTCGACGAGAGCCTTGCAAGTTCTAGCGGGTACACCTCCGATACACCTACATATAGAATCATCGATCAGAATTGCGAACGGTATGACAAAAACAGACTCCGACGAAATCCTGATAGAGCAGTGGCAACTTCTATGGAACACATCACCCAAAGGTCGTTGGACGCACAATTTTCTCCCTCGCATCAGGGAAAGAATCCTCACTCCCATAACCTTCGACCACTATACAGCACAGATCGTCACAGGCCATGGAGACTTTAACGGTAAGTTAAACGATTTTAACTTTACGGAATCACCAGTATGCAGTTGCGGTCACACATACGAGACGGCTGAGCATATGCTGTATCACTGCGCCACATTCAACGACCTCAGATCAAGTCTACGGGAATCACTATCAAGAAACGGGACAGACTGGCCGTGCGGACCCGAAGTTTTCAGCGGCTCTGGATCCACATGGTCAGCCTTGGAAAGATTTGCAAGGGAAGCTCTCATCAGAAAGGAGAACACCAGGACAGAAGATAGAATTCGGCTCAGAGAAGAAGCTGAACAGGACATAATCATACACCCTCCGTAGGACTCAAACGTCCACACAAGCACAGGGCCTAGCTTCGGCTGGGATGGGCATGACGACCCCATGCCGCCTGAGTCAAACCACCGACCGGGGGTGGGGTCGTGACGGGTTTAAATATCAGTCACGACCGTAAACCCGTACAGCGGGACCAGGGAGCCCCACTGCCGCAAGGTTAGTGCCCTGGTACTGAGGCCCAACAACATCCGGGCCTCTGGAGTTGGACTCGCTGGGGCCGTGGTTGAGCTAGTTATGACCACTAGCGGAGACGCTAAGTCAGAAAGTAGATAATCAAGATCTGTCCCTATCTACTCGGGGTCGACGAAAGCCCGCCTTGCCGTGGCGACCCCGCCCGGCCGGACTCCGGTCCGGTCGCTAAGAGGCTTTCACACTAACCTCGTCCGGGGTAGGCCGACCCCGGACCGTACTAACCCGTAGGCGGAACAAATGCAACCGACGACCTAGCCCGCCGCCGGCCAGAGGGTGTAGGGCTACTTGGGGCAGCCCCCCAAAACCACTAACATGAAAATCACACCAAAAACATACAGTAGCTTCGGAGCCCTCCTACTGGGAGGGTCGGACTCCGAAGACCCCAGATCCGGCAGGCGGGAGCGGTGCGCGTCCCGTCGGTCGCTATCACCGACTAGCACCATAAATGCGCAATTGAACACGGAAATTGGAAATGCGGAGATTTATGATACGGATGAACCCCTAAGGCTGAGAGGCGGCGGTGATGAAGAGCCTGGGTCTAAGGACATAGACATGGCTACCGCCAGCAACACAACGCCTGGCAACAGTGGTGACATGGTAAAGACAGGTGCCAAGAGGGGCCCAGCCTCGCTTGGTGGGTTACCCGCAAAAAAGAACCCTGACAAGGAACACGTCACTAGGCTCAACGCCATCTTTGGGTGGTTAGAGCATACCGTCTCGGTCGAGAGAGCCAAAAAGCTCACGGTTCAGGCATCTGAAGGTATGATGGAAAAAATATCAGAGCTAAGGAACATCATGCATGCTCTAGCCTGTGAGAATAGCCACCTAAAGGGTCGTCTCATGGAAAGGGAAGAAAATGCCAAGGAGAACCTTACGACTTTCGTTATGAAAGTAAGTGAGAAGGCAACCGAGATTGGTGAACTAAAAAATGAAATCCTGGAATTAAAGAAGGTAAAGGACATACAGGCTGTACCGCCGGCCGCTGTTACATATGCCCAAAAAGTGAGCGAAAAGCCGCAGGTTAAAAAGGCAAACGCGCCAAAAGGAAAGGCTAAGGATTTTAATAAAAGCCGTAAGGCCAGGGCGACCACTAGGTTCGTGGTAAATGTTCCAGCCGATAAGACCGTGGCCAACGTGAAATTGGACCTTTGGCAGACGGTAAGGAGCAAGCTGCCTAACCCTAGGGCTAAGACAATATTGTCTGGAAAGTCCCTGATAATTATCCCTGACGACAATAACACGTTGGAGGTGCTGCGAAACGTACCAAACTTAAATGCGGTTGGACCCAAACAACCGAGGATCATAATTTATGACGTTGACAGCGAGCTAAGCGAGGTAGAGATAGCGGATGGGCTACTACTGCAGAATCCGGAACTCGGCTTAACGCGTGATGAGATACAGGCCATGGACGTCAAATATAAGCTCGGCCCTAGAGACGGCAGCACGACACATTGGGTCATTGAAACCCCAGCTCACATACTGCCTAAGCTAGAAAACAAGTCCGTATACCTTGGCATGACCAGATGTAGAATAAAGATTCATAAAGGTACGACGCAATGCTACCACTGTCAGGGTTTCGGTCATACGGCACCTAAGTGCAACCAAGAACTGCCGATATGTAGACATTGTGCTAAGTCACACGACAGTAGGGAGTGCACTGAGAAGAACAAGGCAATGTGCACCAATTGCAGAGGCGAACATAAGGCCTCTAGTGTACTGTGCAAGTCGCGAGAGAAGGCCGTGCAGAGTCTGCTTAGGCGCACTGATTTCGGCCCGCGATGATAGGTATCGCGCAATTAAACCTAAACGGCCAGCGTGTAGCCTCGTTGCAGCTGCGTGACTACTGCGTCCAAAACAAGATCAGCTTAGCCCTTATACAAGAGCCGGTGACACAAGCGGGAAAAATCTACGGATTCGAAGATTGCAGGCAAGCAGCGAGCGGCTCGAATCCTGGCGCGGCCATAATTGTCCTCGATCCTAGACTCAGGGTTATCGAGTTAACTGACCTATGTAGCCAACACGTAACTGTAGTGAAAATCTCGAAGGGCAATGATACTGATGCAGTTACGGTGGTGTCGGCATATTTTAAATACAACATGCCGACCCACAACTTCATAGAAAAATTAAGAACAGTACTCGACCGAGAAAGCAGAACCATCATTGGAGCCGATGTAAATGGCCACTCGCCGCTCTGGCACTGCAACAACACAAACGACCGCGGAAGCCTAACGGTTGGACTGATTGAAGATTTTGACCTCACGGTAGTCAACCAAGTAAGCAACCTAAAAACTTACGATCGTGAAAACATGGGCTCATCAAACATTGATGTCACCCTCGCAACACCACAGACCGCGAACCTGGTGCGAGGCTGGTCGGTTAAAGATGTAACCGACAGCGATCACAATGTGTTGGTATACAATATTAAACTAAAAATCGATAGAGTGCCAAGAGAGGTATCACAAAGATACAACACGAAGCGGGCCGACTGGGCTAAGTTCGCCTCACGCCTGTGCGGCCGATGTGCTGAAATTGACAGGTCCACTACAGACATGCACGCTCGGACACTAGTCAGCATAATTCAAAACGCAGCCGCGGACTCCATGCCGAAAATTCGCACAGCAAGCCGAGGAGTAGGTAAACAGCCCTGGTGGAACGCCGAACTCACCACCGCCAAAAAGGCCCTTGACCGTATGAGGAGACTGGGTTTCCATAGAAATAACAGGCCGGCCTACAACCAGGCGCGAAACACATACGTCGCCCAAATTAGAAATGCAAAGTTTGAGGCATGGCGTTGCTTTGCTGGCGATATCAACGCTAACACGTGGGGAAAAGCGTTCAGCTGGGCAAAGAATGGCTCTAGGCCAAGGAGGGTACCGTCCACCATGACTCGCCCAAATGGTATAATGACCGAAACGATTGACGGGACAGCAGAAGTGCACCTAGGGTCTTTCTTCCCACGAGAGGAGCAAGTAAGAGACTACACGAAGAGTGGGCCCCTCGAAGATTACGAAGGCACGATCGATGCCGAAAGAGTTAAAGCGGCGATATGGAGGATGCATCCTAACAAAGCACCCGGAACTGACGGCATAACAGCTGGGCTATTGAGAAAAGCATGGCCTATTCTGGGCGAAGAGATAGTACGCCTCTTCAGGACGTGTATCAACGAAGCCACCTTCCCGCAGTCCTGGAAGCGTGCCAATTTAGTTGTGCTTCCGAAACAGGGTAAAAAGGATTTAACGAACCCCAAGTCGTACAGGCCCATCAGCCTGCTGCCTACAATGGCGAAAGCATTAGAAACGTTGATAATCCAGGACCTAGAAGCTGAAACTGATTTAAACAGCTACGACCAACAACATGGCTTCGTGCCTAACAGGTCAACTATAACGGCTATAAAATCCCTATACGGTTGGGTAAAAAGCAGCAACGCCAGGCACGTATTTGGAGTGTTTCTGGATATCACCGGGGCCTTCGACAACGTCGGGTGGTACCCGCTGTTATCCAGACTCGATACACTCGGCGCATCGCTCAGGACAATGAGACTGATCCAGAACTACCTAGGAAGTAGGTCAGCAAGTCTAGTGATTGAGGGCAAACGATACACAAGGACAATTGAGCGCGGCTGCCCACAGGGGTCTCAGCTAGGCCCCATACTGTGGAAAGTCGCCATGACAGACATTAGCAACATACAACTGGGCAACACGGCCAATATAGTGCTTTACGCAGATGATATTGCTCTCATGGTGGCAGCAGCGAGGCCCCACACCGCACACTGTAGAATTGAGAAGTACCTCGATAGCCTTAAAGCGTGGGCTAAAATATATGAGTTGGTGTTCTCACCGACCAAGAGTCAGATACTCAGCCTAAAAGGAGGACTGAAGCCCGGCTACTCAATCGGCTTTGGCTCTGGAGAAAACGATGCAAGAATCGTGGCTGAAGGCACAGCGAAATATCTTGGTGTCATCCTGGACCCCAGAGGGAGTTTCTGGGACCATGTGTCGTCCCTCAAAGCGAAGTCAGAGGACATGTACCGTAGACTCCGACAAATGACATCGGCAAACTGGGGCATGGGCCGGACGGCAGCCAAAGTCATATACGAAGCAGTTTTCCTCCCGCGAGTCACTTACGCGGCCGAAATCTGGGCCGAAGGAGGTTGCACCCTAAAGAAAAGCATCGCAGTCCTTGGTAGCATGCAAAGGGAACCGCTCAGGGCAATTACGAGCAGCTACAAGACTGCATCAACTAACTGCCTCTCGGTTGTGGCGGGCGTACTCCCACTCGACCTCGAGGTCAGGAGGGTGGCGCAGAAATGTAGGCTGCGAGCCGGAGAGATTTCTCAGGAGAACTACGACCTAAGTCTAAACGCACTAATGGAAGAATGGCAAAACAGATACGATGCAATCGACAAGGGTGAATGGACCAAATTCATGATACCAGACGTATCTAGACGGTGCGAACTGCCCCTAGAACTTGACCACTACACAACACAGTTCCTGACCGGACATGGAGATTTCCGCAGCAAGCTATACAGTTTCAAGCTCCAAAACAATCCCAACTGCGCCTGCGGAAATGGGGCAGAAACAGTCAGGCACGTACTCCTCACATGTACTAGGACGCGAAGTTTTCGTGAAGAGCTTATAGCTACAATGGCAGAAGAAGGAGTGGCTTGGCCTCCAGAAAGAGGAGTTTTCCTCAGAACAAGAAAAATATATGAAGCGTTTAGAAAGTTTAGCAGAAACAGTCTTCAGAACAGGACGGATAGGTAAGGACCTACCAAGGTCAGGGCGCAGCCGCATCAACATGGTGCAAGTGCAAAGACTCGGGGTGACCCGGGTGAGCACGCATGGCGCAAGCGGCACAAGCGGCGGGTCACGCTCGAGCGCGTCCTGACCGGGGCGTGCTCACGCGTCAGGGACGAGGAGTAACGGCCCTGTGGCTGGGGCCGAAGGCAGAATACCGCTACAGTATTCCCTGCTTGTCGTAAAAGGCGACTAAAAGGGACGGGCCAGATGTGGCTGGCGCCCGGGGCGCGGACGCACCGAAACCCTCGGGGACTAGGGCGTTGCGAGGTTCTGACCGTGACCTCAAGAAGAACGGGTCGATCTCCTCGGAGATGTCTCAGGGAGACGTGGCAGTGGCTACCGAGCCGCTAACTCGGGGGTCGCGGCCACCGCGCCGGCGGCAAGCGCTGCCCGGTAAAGGGCCCACCGCGAGCCCGTGGTACACGGCCCAAATCCTGGTAGGATCACAGCTGA